>NC_143091.1:9393939-9696969 GCF_061535455.1 Colias philodice | reverse complement strand
AAGCCTCTGTGCAAATTCTTTTTGAAACATTAATACTGCACATCTGAAGAATGGTCTGTGTAGTAGGAGCTTGAATACTAGCGGTGAACTAATCTGATATGGTATATTAGCAACACATATATCAAAGAATGGCAACTCTGTTTTTAAAACATCCCCTACTAGGATTTGTAGTTTGGCCTGATATGGGGTTCCTTGAACTCTCTTCTGCAATTCAGCAACCAATCTAAAAAATATTACTACTTTAGTATTAATTATATTAAAATTTAAATCCAGAAATCTAGAAAATATACATAAAATTACTTAATATGTTGGTGATCAAAAAAATACAACTATTGTTGATAAAAATGAATGATGAACCTCAAAATAAAAATTACCTGGTATCAATTTCACAGGCTACAACTTTCTTTACTCTGTCAAGCATTTTTATTGTCATGTTACCGGTACCAGGCCCAATTTCAAGGGCTACATCTGTTGGCCGTAAGCCTGCCTTGTCCAGCATAGATGTGATGATAAGTGGATTCTTCAAAATGTGCTGTCCAAAATCCTTATTAAATTGTATTCCTGTAAAATAACGTATAGGAACATTAAAAGAAATTGCAAGTGCAGTCTCTCATCACGAAATTCAAAAATAGGCATGGAAAGTTAACCTCAATTATACATAGTGATACCTTGTTTTGCAATTTCATTGTGAACTCTTGATTTCTTTTCAGCTTTTATTTTCGGCATGGTGATTTATTATTTAAGCAATTTACAAAAGCGAAAAATATTTTTTAAAACGATACTCAATAATATAAACCGATATAAACATATGATTCAAATTTCTAGTGACAGATGACAAGTGACAAAATATTGTATGTTACCATTAAAAATAAAACAAAAAAACAATGCACGTGCATGTACTAGATCTGTGCGTGCAACGGTGCATGCATCAAGGTGAGAACCTTGTACATGGTAGATATACAAAACCTGTGTACAAAACTCAAAATTACAATAATAAAATGATACGTAGATACGTACGTAATGATAAGTAGTTTATTCTTCCTAAAAATATATATTTAAACGGAATAGCTATAGACCACATCTAGATGAAAAATTAAAATCTCATTTAATATTTACTTTTGTTTACAATACAAAATTATAATACACGAGAGAATTTGTTACAAATTTTTTCTTCATACTTTTCACCTTATTTCAAACCAAACTTCTGAAAACACTTTTTAAATGAGCTCGTTTTTTTTACTGGCTATATCAGGCCAATCTTTTGTTTTATACTGGCAATTCAAGTTTCAGATATCGTCAAAATTTTGGCATGGTTGATTTTTACGAGATTGAGTGAATTACAACCGTTTTCTGAAAATTATTATGAAAATGGAGTGGAAACCCGAACAGGAAGGATTAAGGCAAATTCTAACACTTTTAAAAGAATCCCAATCACCAGATACTGCTACTCAGAGAGCAGTTCAACAAGTATCCTTTTTACAAACGTAGCCTAAAGCGTATCGGCGTGGATGTTTTCTATTTAAATTATAACAGCTTTATCTCTTATTTGTATTTGTTAAAGTAGTTTACCTCATTATAATCTTAATGTTAATTGTTTTAAACTAATTTCTCTGCTGTTTAATTGAAATCCACGCTCTTGATAAAATCGATTTTTCCGACATGACAGTCATTGACAGCTTTCGATTTCCTAACAATGTAATCTCAGAAATTGGAAGAATTGAATAAATATCCAGATTTCAACAATTATTTAATTTTCGTCCTGACGAAACTGGTATCCGAAGAGGAACCCACAAGATCTCTCAGTGGTTTGATTTTGAAAAATAATGTAAAGTCACACTACAACAATTTTTTACCGGAGGTCGCCGAGTTCATCAAACGAGAATGTTTATCTGCCGTCGGTGATCCATCACCATTAATTCGCGCCACTGTAGGCATTATTATAACTACTATTGCTAGTAAAGGAGAGCTTACATCTTGGCCTGAACTGTTGCCATCATTATGTCAAATGCTTGATTCACAAGATTACAATGTTTGTGAGGTAAAATTATTATCTTTCAGTTCTATTGTTTAACACATTTCAGTTTTTTAGTTGATGTTTCATTTTAAAACTCTATTATCAATATTTCTAGGGAGCATTTGGAGCACTTCAAAAAATTTGTGAGGATACGGCAGAACTTCTTGATAGTGATGCACTCAACCGGCCCTTGAATGTTTTGATTCCCAAATTTTTACAGTTCTTTAGACATTCATCACCTAAAATAAGATGTCATGCTATTGCCTGTGTCAATTACTTTATTATGAGTAGAACACAAGCTCTCATGTTACACATTGATTCTTTTATTGAGGTAAGCTTTGGAAAGATAAAATGCCTTTTTGTTTTTTTAATAACATTCTAATGCATAAATTTTTTTAGAACCTTTTCCACTTGGCAGCTGATGAAGACCATGATGTGAGAAAAAATGTTTGTCATGCATTAGTTTTACTATTAGAAGTTCGCCTCGACAGACTCATTCCACATTTACCCAATATTATTGAGGTAATTAACTTAAATTTATAGATTTAACCTTTTTGGTTGTTTATATTTTATTATTATCAATTGTTTCTTACAATTATTTTAAGTCAAATTTGTTTTCTACAAGCCGAAGAAGCAATTAGTGTATTTAAGCTGTGATGTAACTTTTCAGTATATGTTAGTGAGAACACAGGATCCAGAAGAAGGTGTAGCATTGGAGGCCTGCGAGTTTTGGCTATCTCTAGCAGAACAGAATGTCTGTAGGGAGGTATGTTGATAGTTTATCTATTCCTATTTCAAATAAAAACAAATATTTGATTGGTTTCATACTGTGTTTTCTTACTTGTACTTATAAGAAATTATTAATTAATTTAAATTATAAGGAATAAGGGCAATTTTTATAAAACATACATTTTTTTTATGTATTGAGAAACGTAACCACATCTCCACTAACATTATAAAGAACATTTTGAATCTTGTATGTTTCAATGGAATAATCTTTTGATCCAAAATTTAACATCCTTTTTCCAGAAATTATGTTATTGATGAGAGCATTGGCTATAAATATTATACCGCCAATCAATATTAAATACATATTTTCATATCTTTTGTGCTGACATTCAGAATGTTTTATTTTTCTTTCAAAACATTGTATATATTGTCAATTTTCAGCCATATGTTAATTAGTTTAGTATTGGCTGAGACACTATTAATATTGCATCAATATATTAAGCTATCCGTACAAATATATTTTGTAACAGTGTTTACTAACACAAATACTAAATTGATATATAAATACTAAACAATAGGTAACAAAATAGTAAACTTAAGTGTGTTCATGATATTTACTATAATCACTATATCATTACTTATTTCATACATAATTAATTTCATGTTTGGTAAATAAATAACTTGTTTACCCATTATATTGTGTAATTTAATGAAAACGTAAAAAAAAATAAACTTATTCATAGGTGCTAGGCCCTCGCTTGCCAGCGCTATTGCCGGTCCTCGTGAGGGGTATGCGTTACTCGGAGATGGACGTGATCCTCTTGCGCGGTGACCGCGATGACGACGCGGACGAAGCGGAGCCCGACCGCGAGTCGGATATACGGCCGAGGTTCCATAAACCGCGCTCGCATACGATTAAACATAATGGTAGGAGCATATAAATTGCTAAATTAAAATTGAATTAATTTCCAACAAATTATTGTATAGGATTAAATAATAGCTTCACTTGAGTTTTATTTGTCTTTTAATAAAATAATTGTATGGGAAGGTGAGACGAATAACAAACACGTAATTCGTCTAGCCAATCGTCATGCGATTTGCGCAAATGTGTAGATGCAATATAAATAACATGTTTAGGTATTGAATGCAGCCATATATTCAATAGAAATCTGTCTGTTGAAATTTACAATACCAATTTTATATGGAAACCAAGTAGTTAACTTTTAAAAATGTATCATAATATTACAACTAATAAATGAATTCCTTGAATCCATTTCTTCCAACTATCCTTTACAAGATTATTAATTAATAAATGGCATTTGATATACAGTGGGCAGCGGAGACAGCAACATGTCAGGGGGCGGTGAGTCGGACGACGAGGACGACGGTGGTGCGGACACTGACGATGGATCCCTCTCCGACTGGAACCTGCGCAAGTGCAGTGCAGCGGCTCTAGATGTGCTAGCCAATGTGTTTGGAGCTGATCTGCTGCCCGTGCTCTTCCCCATACTCAAGGAGACGCTTTTCCATGAGGATTGGGTTATTAAGGTATGCCTGATGGTTTGTGATGTGTGATACAGTTGTGTAGATGTTTAGCTTATACAATTTGTGGTAAAAAAATTCCTTTTTATAATAAAATGACAAGACAAGTTTATGTCTTGTCATTTCATTATATACAAAGGAGTAAGTAAGTAGTGCATGTTATCTAAGAGTTCTAACTTCTAATACACGAACGGCAAGTTGTGAACGGCAGAGGCTGTCGTTCGCAACTTGCCGTTCGTCTTCTAGAACGCTAAGCTGAGCAAAACTCATTGTTTTCTTTACTTTTAATGTCACTGAAGGACTCGTCCATTAGAAACAATGCTAATATTTTTATAAATTATAAATGGTTTATTTTCTGTTTTCAATTCAATTAATCAAACATATGCAATTTTTAATGTATTAAAAAAAAATTAATTGTCTGTAAAGTCGGTTTACTGACGATAGTTGAACGTGACAACGTCCGATTGTGCTTCTTTGTCGTTCGTTCCGCGCTCTCGCTTGCACTTCAAGCCTTACATGGAACGCCTCAGAGCGAGGTAACGCCGCATGAGTCATGTTTTTTCATGCGTGCAGCCGGCATTATCGAATTATAAGACGTTGTCACGTCAAAAATAAACAAGTATCCACGGTACATGACAGGAGAGCGGTATCCTAGCGCTGGGCGCGGTGGCGGACGGCTGCATGGTGGGCATGGTGCCGCACCTGCCGGACCTGGTGCCGTACCTGGTGTGCTGTCTGGGCGACCGCAAGGCGCTAGTGCGCGCCATCACCTGCTGGACGCTGTCGAGATACTCGCACTGGATCGTGTCGCAGTCGCACGACCTGTACCTGCGACCCGTTATGACTGAGGTGTGTTTACTATATAAATGTAATTTATACACTGATAAATAAGAAAAAATGAAAAAAAAATCACCTTTAACCCCCTCCCCCATCAAAATGTAGGTTTCTTATGTAAACATTGGTTTGTCATTGTAAAAAGAAAGAAAAAAATGATTCGTGCTTTTATTTACGACTAGTTAAAACTAGTAATTAATATTGCTGAAAGTTATAAGTACATACATATAATAAAAATTTAACAATAGCATACTTAAGTTGTAACCGTAAGATTAAAATCTTAAACATATACAACTAAAAAAGTAGTAGTAGTAGTGTTTTTTTTTAATTGCATGATATTTGTCGAAACCCCACCTCTCCCCAAGGTAAGATTAGATGAGATTTGGCTCGACTCCATCCCCCCCTAAAACACCTCACGTCATTTATGGACGCCCCTGTATAGTTAAAATATATATGTACAACTGTACATTTTGATTAATTTACTGTTGTAAACGAAGGTTCAATTAGTAAATACATGGGGTTCAAACATCATAATAAACTTATGTCATATTTTTGCTTTTTAAAGTGAAACTTTTATTACATCGTCTCAAACTTTTTGGTCTGTGTAGCGCATGTCGCGTGACGGTCGGCTGTCGAGTAGGTATAAAGTAGTGTTCGGAACCGTACGATAATTATTATCGTACAAATACGATAATTTTGTGCCGTTTCACTTTTACCGTGGTTTCATAAAACCACACAACATTTTTTATAATGAAAAAGTAACTTAAACATAATATATTTTCACAGCTTCTAAAACGCGTGTTGGACAACAACAAACGCGTGCAAGAAGCGGCGTGTTCAGCATTCGCCACACTCGAAGAGGAAGCGTGCACAGAACTCGTCCCATACTTGGGCCACATTCTACAGACTCTGGTGTACGCTTTCAGCAGATATCAGCATAAAAACTTACTCATTCTGTACGACGCTATCGGAACACTCGCTGACTCTGTGGGACACCATTTAAATAAACCGGAGTACATTAACCTGCTCATGCCGCCTTTGATAACAAAGTGGAATGTATTGAAGGATGAAGATAAGGACTTGTTCCCGTTGCTTGAGGTGAGAAACAATTGTAACTACTATTATTTGAATACAATTTTTTTTTTCAGATAGAGATAGGATTAAGTTTTGCAATAAGTTTATATTCTATTGTTTAATATTAAAAGAGATCTCATGATTATAACATCATATAAGATATAATATCTGTAATATTAATAACATAATATATAAAATATATATAAAACTCAAAGGTGACTGATATAGTGATCTATCAACGCACAGCCCAAACCACTGGACGTATCGGGCTGAAATTTGGCATGCAGGTAGATGTTAGGACGTAGGTATCCGCTAAGAAAGAATTTCCCGAAATTCTTGCGGGAACGGGGAAAAACGGGGATGCACGTACAAAGTCGTGGGCGGAAGCTAGTAAAATATAAAATTAATATCAAATACGTTTTGTTGTAGTGTTTGTCATCAGTAGCAACAGCTTTACAATCTGGTTTCCTGCCCTACTGTGAACCTGTCTTCAGAAGATGTGTCTCTTTAATAGAGCAGACTTTGAATCAGAATTTAGTAAGTATTTTATACTTTGATAGTAATAGAATATACTAAGTACCCTCATGTAAAATGATATTTTTTTTTGACGTAAACTATAAACGTGGATAATTTAATATTAGACAGTCAATAGAATATTTAAAATTTAAATATTCTATTTAAATACATATCTTAAATCTATAACTTAGTAGATATTATTGTGACTAGATTACTTACTACAATTTTACTATGTTTGATTGTATGCGAATATTCACAATCATTTTCTAAATGTATGGTTTAGAAAGTGAGGTTTTAATAATTAGTCTCCCAGTGATCACCCTTTCTGTAAAGTGTGAAACAAACGAATAAGTAATAGAATGAATACATTTAAGTATTTCTATACTAATATTATAAAGAGGAAAGGTTTGTATGTATGTATGTATGTATGGTTTTCACGCATAAACTACTGGACCGATTGTGATGAAATTTGGCATAGATAATCTTTAGACCCTGAGAAAGAACATAGGCTACCTTTTATTACGAAATATGTACCTACCACGGGCGAAGCCGGGGCAGACCGCTAGTAATTTATAAGCTTAAATAAGTAAAACTTTGAAAACAAATTCACCAATGCCATTACAAACAGGTGTCTTTCCAGGCGAACACGCAAAGCCCTGAACAGTTTGAAGCGCCCGATAAGGATTTTATGATCGTGGCCCTCGATCTCTTGAGTGGTTTGGCGGAAGGTCTGGACGGGCACATCGACCACCTGGTGCTGAACTCCAACCTCATGCAGCTGCTGTACCAGTGCATGCAGGACCCCATGCCTGAGGTATATCCTGTATGTTGTGAGCTTTCATGGGCAAGCGATTAGGGCATGCAACATGTGCTATCATCCAGTAATAATAATAATAATAAGCTTTATTTATTCCACCTTACAATTAATAAATACATATACATATGACATTTTAGTTTTTTATCTATTCCTTGTTAGGTGGCCCCTTATGGGTAAACATCCAAACGGCTTTATCATCCAGTATTAAGTGTTAATTGATTTTTGGTTGATATGGTGTTGGATATTGATGTGAAAATGATAATGGTCTTTTTTGTGTAGTAATAAAAATATTGTCTGGAAATTATTCTAATGTAAAACAAAGTGTAATAAAAATTAAGTTATAAATTGCTCAAAAATGAAATTGGATCAAAAATGACAAAACAGCTTTGTTTTACATATATTGATATTGTTGTAAAGTAGTTTTGGTGTTTGAAAAGTAGTACAGAAATGTTTGTTGTATAAATATTAATTTGTTATGTCAATGTTTAATTTGGCCATTTTTATTTTCATATCAGTGTTATTTATTTAATTAACTTTTAAAAGGATGATAGTACATGTCATTTTTAAATTTCATTGGCTGCTGTAATTTATTTTGTCACAAAGAGGTAACACTCACTTTTTATTTCATCTTATCATGCTTCTTAGTAGAAGACTATTTTTTCTCATAATATCATTATTTGGTATTGAACATCTATTTACTTATACATTTTGTAGATAGCTCATTTGTTTAAATACACTAATTATATTTGTTATTTGTAACCTATACATTATAGTTACTTATAAGTGGTTCTAACATATTTCTCCTACATAATAATCTTACACAAATAACCTCTAATTCTAACAGACATTGCAGCATACTTACTAACAATGGGATATGGGTTGTTAATTGATTTCGGTTTGAATATAAATTAACGTATAAGTATATTTTAGGTCCGTCAATCATCGTTCGCGTTGCTAGGCGACCTGACGAAGGCGTGTTTTCAACACGTACACCCCTACATACCGGACTTTTTGCCAATTCTTGGAATGAATTTGAATCCGGAAATTATTTCCGTATGCAATAACGCCACTTGGGCTATCGGCGAAATTAGCATTAAGTTGGGTAAGATTTTTTTTATTGTGGTATTTAATAAATTGGTACACATAAAAAGAAAATGTGCAATTAATATTGAACTACTGACTTAAAAGATACGTAAGTTTTATTAAACAAATGATTTGAATGATATTTTTTCATTCTCTTGTAACTGTAAAGGTTTTGTTATTATTAAATAAGAATGTATTTTGTACATACTTAATTTGTTACGTGTGATGACACTTGAAAGTCTCATCACTATAACATAGTTATGTGTAGAGTAATTTCAACATAAAAGCCAACTTGTGTCCTTCTAATTTTAATTTTAATAATTTTTCAGGCCCAGAAACATCAAAATATATTCCATTAGTGTTGAACCATTTAGTTGAAATAATTAACAGGCCCAACACACCTAAAACATTGTTAGAGAACACAGGTAAGTAATGTTTTAATCTTATAAGATGTGTTTCATTTTTAATAAATAAAATAGTAAATATTTAATATAAAGTATAAATTGCAAATCAAATAACATTTCATTCTTAAATGGCTGAGGTATATTTTTATATTTATATTCGAATTCTATTCTATCTGTCTGTTTTATTTTTGATTATATTTAATATTATAAAAATTGAGTAGGTATGCCTTAGCCTCATTTTGACTAACCCAATTACAATTTTTAATAAATTGCTTTCTTAAGATTTAATATAAGATTTGTTAATAATATACATTTCCTATATTATTGAGTTTAACCCAACCATTTATGTTATACATACATACAGTTTTCTCAAATTGGCTAACAGCTAATATTATGTTATATTAATATTTAACCATTGTAAATCCCCTCACTGCTTTATATTTATTTTTCATTATTGTGCATTTAGAATTATTTATACTCTCTGTAAGACTATCCTACTATTAACTTCATGTTTACAATGATATCCATTATACAATTTCTGCCATTGTTTTACATATTATATATATGTTATATTTTATAAAAAAACATGTTTAAATTCATTTAATTAGTTTTATGTTTAAATGTAGTTTTGAAGCTAGCAGGTTTAACGTGCCTACTTTATGTTATATATATTTTAATGATTGTTTTTAATTTCTGGGGATTATGTAAATATTTTCACTGGAGTAGTGCCAATAGAATACAAGTGTGTGCCTGACTGAAAAGGTGGCCTAGATTGTTGCCACTTTCATTACAAAAATCTAATTGTTTTACGTGCATTTAAAGTATTGATAAAAAATTTGTTTAATGAAAAAAATCCGTGTTTGTAAGTTTTACTTCGCGCTTTATTTAAATTTTTCGTCTTTTTTTTCAAATAATGCAACATTATTAGAATACAACACCGATAGGTCGAAATCGGGTCATAATCGTGATCGTATCCAAACATTCTATGCCACCTTTTGTCCCATATATGTTTAATTTAATTAGTTATTTGGTAAACAACGTTTCATAAATAATTTCTCTTCGTAACACTGATTTGTTGCTGTCGAATTATGTAAATGTAATATGTTTTGAATGGTTTGTTGATTTGTTTTATTGGTTTTGTTCTCGGTATGTCGTGGCGTAGCGATAACTATCGGTCGGCTAGGTTATGTGTGCCCTCACGACGTCGCACCCGTTTTACATCAATTTGTACGCCAGTGGTCTGTAGTCAAATTTTTTTTATTATTACTTTACATTATTACTATTAATTTGTTATATTCGATAAGTTTATAGTATTATTTCGATCGTGGATGGTGTTTGTTGGCTTGTTAATATGTATTGTTTTATTATTTTCTAGTTTATGTTGAGGCTGGCATGATAATTGTTCTATGTTCAGGAAGGAGCACACTTTGACCGGTACTATCGATGTATGGGATGGGGAACGTTCGATCATCTTATTTTCTGTGTTACCTCTATGTGTTGAACACCATCCGCTTTCTAAATATATATTGATGCTAAATTGTATAAACTTCTCTACCCAAACTGCAAGGCAAATCATTACGAGACTACACGTTGTTTATTTTTTTTTTCACTGAACAATATTTATATATAATATTATCGGTTCCCAAAATTTGCTTTCAGTTTGGAATGTATATATTTTTATTTTTAGTGTTTTATATAAACATTATAGTTTATCAGTCACCAATATATTACACATTAACCATTTTTTAATTTTACCGCCATTAATTTTTATTTTGTTCTTTAGTAGTATTCTTTTTCCATTATTATTTAACCTTTTTGATTTTACTAAATTCCTAGAATGATTTCAATCACTCCTCTTTCATTCGTTATTTTACTGTGTACAATTTCAAAATCTTGATATTTATCCTTCGAGTTTTTTTTCATAAAACAAAATGCAAAACACCAAATTACAAATCTAAACATACGATCTCCTATCGAAATTCAATTTCAATACACGATCGATCAAATTCAAATCACGATCGATCAATGGATGGATAAATTTAATTTCCAATACTCGTGTAAATTCACCCGAATATAACATAACCATCCACTCGCGCATACACAGTAAGGTACACGACTCAAAGAGCGGGCCGAGAGCGTAGCGCTCGCTCGCACGCGCTGACCGGCCGCTTTACCATTCAGGTGCACCTCGCTGCGGAACATCCGCGACAACGAAGAAAAGGACTCCGCCTTCCGCGGCATTTGCCAGATGATACAAGTGAACCCCGGTGGTGTAGTACCGGACTTCATGTTCTTCTGCGACGCGGTGGCCTCGTGGTCCCACCCGAAGGACGATCTCAAGGAGATGTTCACGAAGATCCTGCACGGGTTCAAGAACCAGGTGGGCGAGGAGAACTGGCGCCGCTTCACCGACCAGTTCCCCGTGCAGCTGAGCGCGCGCCTCTCCGCCATGTGCGGGATATAAGACGCGCTCACACTGTTATGGTTAGTGGCCAATTAGTTCATTATTATTAGGGCCGATTTTTCAATCCCCGGTTAAAACTTATCCGTCACCTTATGTCAACTTATGTCACCTGTAAACTGTCAATTGCGGGCAATAAGAATACATTTTGAAATGGTAGTTTTATACGTTATTCGACGAATAAGTTTTAACCGAGGATTAAAAAATTAGCCCTTAGAGTAACTTACCGATGTTATTGAAATCTGTTCAGTAGTTTTAAAAATATATATGTAAAAGCAAAACTTTAAAAACTTTCATTTCGTAAATTCTTTTTGTCCACTTTTTGTTTATCTATTGTTACCTCTAAGTACAACAAATGTTCTTTTTTTTTTTACTTGATACGCAATATGTAGACGATCTTATGTGTCCCTTCGTCCAGCATACTCACCATGGAATCCTGATATTTCATGAATGTCAAAAAACTGTTCTGAAATAGTGCTAAATAGTGCCCAAAGGAAAAAAATAGTGCTCTTGTACTTGCGAAGTTATAGCCATAGTTCGATGAGTATGCTGGACGAAGGTTTCGCCCAGCATACTCACCTCCGTCCGGAGAATCTGTATACGCTTCAAACATAATTCATACTTCAAAAAATAGTTCCCAAATAGTGCCAAACGGTGCCCAAAAAGAAAAAACAGTGCTCGAATAACTTCGGAGTTACAGGCTTCGTTCAGTGAGTATGCTGGGCGTAGGTTCTACGCCCAGCATACTCACCTCAGTGCGCGAATATCGAACGAGCTATAGGTACAATTTACGTCTCAAAAAATTGTGCTTGAAATAGTGCCCAATATCAGTCCAATTTTTGCTTGACTTTTGACCTAGAAAACCATTAAATTTGATTGTAAACTTCTACATACATTACATTGAGTACAGTCGAATACAATATTATTAACTTTCTTTCTAAACATTTTTTTGTCTTGTGTAAATTATTAATTGTCTATGTAAGGGAGTATTTACTTTAGAATCGCAATATTATTAATTACACATTATTTTAATAATACTTTATAATAATATGATTAAGCCTTCGCGCGTCGCATGGGACCCCGGTAGCTAGGAACAATTAATTTATATATTTGTCTAGATCACGGCGCTTGAAGGATTAAGATATCAAATGAAGTAAATCATGCATGAAAAATAAAGTTGCTGTTATTAATGCTTACATTACAACTGACAAAATTATTCAAAATAATCATTTTCCGGATCAAGGACGGTACCACAACGTTTACGGAATTGACCTGTATTCCTCATGTGATAAAGTTCAATATAGTGTGGCAGTAATGGATGCACGTACGGTCAATAGGTATGGGGCTTACGACGCGCGGCGCCCGCGACGCTAAACATTTTTTTATATGTATATTATATACAATATTAAAACTACAATTTTTTCTATTTACATTGATTATATTATGAATGTTAACAAAAGCTGTGAACTAGTTAACTAGAACTCTGATTACTTTGGCCCTTTAAATAGTAATAAATAACGTAAGTAATCAAAAATGTTTTTTATTGCTAAACCTTTCATTGATGAAACTATTGGAAAGAGTTTTAAAAATTTGTATAACTATGTCACAGTACTAGTTTTGACTGGTTATAAGTTTTGCCTGCAACATATATACAAAAAGAAACTGTATAATTTCCTTTTTACAATTTTTCAAGATATTAATTTTATTGGCTGCAAATGACTGTTTTTATTCAGACAAACACACAATGCAATGAAGTAATAGACTTCATTTACGCTTAAAGTTTCATTCATTTATTATTATTTATAAAATATATAATAATGCATTTAATAGAAAGTTTTTGACATGTGAGAAAATACCATAATTATTTCCAATAACATGAAGTCTACAATTAGAAAGTTTAATATTTTTGTCCAAAAACATGTGTCGACGACTGTACCCCATTTTACGTTAGTATGTAGAAGTTTACATTAAAATTTAATGGTTTGCTAAGTCAAAAGTCAAGCAAAAATTGGACTGATATTGGGCACTATTTCAAGCACAATTTTTTGAGACGTAAATTATACCTTTAGCTCGTTCGATATTCGCGCACTGAGGTGAGTATGCTGGGCGTAGAACCTACGCCCAGCATACTCACTGAACGAAGCCTGTAACTCCGAAGTTATTCGAGCACTGTTTTTTCTTTTTGGGCACCGTTTGGCACTATTTGGGAACTATTTTTTGAAGTATGAATTATGTTTGAAGCGTATACAGATTCTCCGGACGGAGGTGAGTATGCTGGGCGAAACCTTCGTCCAGCATACTCATCGAACTATGGCTATAACTTCGCAAGTACAAGAGCACTATTTTTTTCCTTTGGGCACTATTTAGCACTATTTCAGAACAGTTTTTTGACATTCATGAAATATCAGGATTCCATGGTGAGTATGCTGGACGAAGGGACACGATCTTACACCTTGGCCACGGACACCGGCGGCGCGACCGGCGGCGCGACCTGCGGCGCGGCAATTCGCGCGGCGCGGTAAGCACGCCACGGGCAGTTGCGTTCGCCGCCGCGACCAGTGTAGACGAGGAGACGAGATGGCTTTATCAAAGTTAGCTCGACGTTGTTTGGAGAGTAGCAGCTTTTTTGCTCAAGATTTAATGTTTGGAAGATATAGTGGAGTACACGAATTAAATAGAAATCGTGTTACAGACGGAGAATTCCACCAAAAATATGAAAAATATAGGCATGATGAAAAATTATGTTGCGGGTGGCTAGACTTCCAAATAGCTGGTCTAGCTAGAATTTCTGCAATAAAGGTTCCGTCTCCATTTTCGCGAAAAAAAAACAAACTATTTTAAATTAAGTTCGCTCCGGGAGTAGTCGCCGCGTCTGCCGCTCGACTCCGTGGCCTGCGCCGTAATAACTCATACATTTGTTTCGATCGCTAGTCGTGCCGCGCGATTCGCTCGGGGAAATTCGCCGGTCGTCTCGCTGGTCGCCGCTGCGCGTGGCATGCCCAGTACATTTCCATACATTTGATTCATTCGCAAGACGCGCCGCCAGTCGCGCCGCGCGAATTTTCGCTATAGCGAATTGTCCGTGGCCAGCACGTTATAATCAAGAAAAGGTGTATTAATATTGTCCGCTATGGTTGCAGGGGAACCAATGTCAGCACGGGTCGGGAAGACATTGCGAGGTCGCACCGAGTGCTTGTTATATTTCGACATGTACCTGAAATTACGGCGACTCCACTTAATAGACGCTCGCGCCCGGGAAACGCACAGTTGGGAGCATCGGGGCTTGGCTTATGGACCGAAATACCTAAGCGATAGAGCTCACTTTCCTATACCTTCACTCTATCCGACTCTACGTCTCCCGCCTCCTTGTAAATATCGACGCGCTATTTCGGTCCATAAATACAGTGCGAACTCATAGTGGTCGGAGTGTTAATTGCATGAAATTTAGCGTTAGTGTCTAGTGATAACCGAGAGCGAGTAATGTATTATTATTTTTCGAATTGATTTTTAAATTTTATCAGTGATCGTTTAAATTCAGATTATAGATTTGTAAATGTTTACCGAAACGGTCGAGAACTCGCCAAATGATTACTAATCGTAATTATCGTTTTCAAATTGATCGCACGCCACTGCTTGCATTTTTATTGTGAGATTGTCGCCTTTTATTTTGTTACCTTTGGCACATTGGTTTGCGAAAACGTAGTGAATTACATACGATTTATGTGTTTAGTGTCGAAATTGTTTTCACTAGAATTTTGATCGACTGATATAACCGTTCACTGCTCAGCGTAGATTTTGTACTTGTGTTCATATACCGACTTAACCCAATATACGATATTTATATTACAAGAGAAATGTTAAAATCGTCTGTCAAATATACAATACATATATATACTTGTTTGTCGTGTATTTCGAAAGCATTTATCCGTTTCCTTTTTAAGTTCTTCTAATTGAATGATACAACTATTTAATAAAAAATGTATTCGTTAACTATTTTAATATGAATTACAAAGACTTAGTGAAATCGAGAATTTATGTCAACTGTGATTTGTGACTGGTTTATTTTGACTAATATATGTGTATGTCTATATGTCTGTGTCGTGCTGATATATTATCGCTTTGATAGTTTTTGTGTCGGCTAGATATCTGCTATATTAATATACCAAATAGTATTTTTACGTTTTATTTTATTTTATTGTAATTGTTTGTATGATTGAGTTGGTCACGCGGTTCTCATTTGAAATATTCACTTGATATAATAGTCTTTAAATATAAAAATGAAATAGATAAAATTTCTGAAAATTTAATGAATACTAAGTTAGTATACTAAGTTCCTAACACATGGTAATAGTCTCGTCGATTTCTAAAATTTAAACACATCAAGTTTTTCTTTTGATCGTTGAATCGAGTGATCAACTTTTATGATTGATATAAAGTACTATTTACGTGTATATATTTAAATAGATATTATTATGTATATGTACATATATTTCGTTGTATATTACTATAATTATATGCAATTAAATTGTGACATTTTGTTTTATATTAAAAACTAAAAAGTCTGACTTAACTTCTTGTTATACGTCATAAGTTCAGATAGTTATCTTTATAGAATCCTTTTCTCAGTGTTTGCTAGAGTGTGGATCTTCAATTTAATTTTCATTGTAAGTTAATAAAAATATTAAATGAAATAAATAATAAAATATTAATTTAAACGTACATAATAATATGTGGTTATAAAAGAATACTTAATAGGTTGATTCGAAGCACAAAACGTAATTAATAAATCCCGAAAGTCGAGAAAGTTCAAATGAAACATTTAGTATTAACACTAAGAAAAGGACGCTTGTTTTATGATGTCTGAAATTTAGTAGTTCAAAAGAACGTTAGTCTATTTTGCAATATTGTATTAGTAATATTAGATATGCAGCGGAAAGCGATACTTTTTTCGGGGTTACAATTTAAACATTCCTAGGGGCTTAATTTAAAACGTTACTTTCTTATATTTGGATTTTATATTCTATTCTATTCGCTATAGTATTGTTTTTTTTTGCAATGCTCTTATGTATTCGAAACAGTTCCATCGCTTGAATGATCGGAAATATAAAGTTCATTTTGCCGTTATTTATTTAAAGCGATGAAACTGTGTCGTTTGCGACGATATATATGGGAATCCTTTTAAAGTCCTCGTCCCGAATATCCTGAAAGTTCCTACCCCGAGTCCTTTCTAGTCCCCATTCCCTGTGATGTGCCAACGAAGCCCGAGTAGTGTGCGAACGAGCGCTCACTTTTCCACCAGCGAGACAACCATATTTTTATCGTGTACATTCATAGCGAAAGCGTCAAACACATAATTTTAATAAAATATAAGCAAATTTATACAGATGGTATGATCCGTGATACTATTTTTATTGGATGGCTATTTCAGTTTCTTCTTATTCTTACGTTACCGCTAGAGGGTTGTTTCAAAAGTGATACATATTTAGTTCACGCTGTAGCTAACGACTATACGCATGAAAATATGGTTGAGGCTCAGGCGTGACGCGTTCTTACAGTTCCAACAACTTTACCCGTTATTTTAACGATGTTAATTTGTCATTTAGCGCACGGCTTTGCATTATTTTTTAAGCGAATCGAACACAATGTTGAATTTTACGGGTGTCCGCGTAATTTAATTTTAAGATTATTAGATTTTTGTCAATGTATATTTTTTATTGTAGTAGTGATTTTGTTTTCCTAAAAAACCGTGATAATAGCTCGTTAAGTGATTGCATGAATGTGTGAGTGAGCGAGGCGGCATTCGTGAGGCACGATTCCTTTCCTAAGGGTATAGTTGTAGTATATTATAGTATCGAAGAACATTTTAAATTGTCAATTTATCATAATACAATAAAATCATCTGTTCTGTACTTTTCGTTTCCAAAATATATAATCTTATGTACACGCTGCGGCAATTTCAAAAGTGCGTAACAGCGTTATGTATAATTATCATTTGCCATGTCAACTAATCAAAAATAATATTGCTCTAAAGTAACCAAGTATTAAACTTTGATGAAATTGCCAAATGTGTATAATAAAGAAATTTACGGGTGTGTAAATGATAGTCTCACCATATAACATTGTATAATATTACTTTAGATTATTTTATGTTACAATTATGTAGTTCATTATGTATGTATATTCACGTATATGTACAACTTGCAGCACAGTTGACATGAGCGCATCACGCAACTGATGTAAAACTTAGCTTAAAAATTATTCGATTAGGTCCTTACAAAAAGAATCCATATTAACATGGAAGATTTAATTTAAAATCGCTTATAGTCGCATAAATACTCACAATGCTTTCAATTTTTTATGTACCTAGATAATGTATTTTATATTCGTCATCGTCGAGCCAAATTATATGAATCGTACTTACGTATCTATTTTGATATCCATATTGTATTTGTAACGTTTATAAAGTATTTTCATCGTTTTCTATTTATTGATATCGTTTAATTGTTCTAAGTAAATTACTGTCATATCTGTATGTATCCCGTTTGCATGATGTATTGTGTTGTAGTGAAACGTGATTGTTGCAACGTTGTGTAAATTTGCAGTGAGTACAGTGTGTTTGTGTGTCGTACGAGTCGGTCGCTGCCTCCAACGTAAGGCCTAACGGGCATTTACGTAGCACTACGGAAAATGGCACATGTTCAAACGCATATAAAATGTGTTCGCGACGCAAAAATATTGAATACAACTCAGCGTTCTATTTTCGTAGTGCTCTTGTACATGCTTTCAAAATTGTTCTCATTTTTGTATCGAAATTAGTTTCTGTACTCACTGTTTGTCGGAATTGTACATAAACGCGTCACCGAGAGTACGCTACACTAAATATTTAGTACATAATGTAAGTTCTGGTTGTATACATTGACCTCACCATAGACATTCTTTTACCATACATTTCGTTAATAAAGCACTCATTGTTCGATTATTTGGCTTTTATTTATTACTATTACAGTCAAAGAAAATCCCGCATAGTTCCCGTTCCCGTGGGATTTCCGGGATTGCGTCATTTTCCCGAGATAAAAGTAGCCTATGTCCTTTCTCGGGTATCAAAATGTATCCATACCAAATTTAATGAAAATTGGTTCAGCAGTTTAGGCGTGATTGAGTAACAGACAGACATAGTTACTTTCGCATTTATAATGTATGGATATGTTAAAAAGTGCTGAACAAGCTATCAGAGACATTATCAGCAAGTGATGAAACTGACCTTAGTAGGTAATTAGTATGTCTATTTAATACTACTATATTTTAATAAAATTTAGAAACATCGAGTAAGCACGTTTTGCTTTTATTCACAAGTGAAGAAATCAAGAAGTATTATAAACTAGCTTCCGCCCGCGACTCCGTCCGCGCGGATGGTTTATTTCTCCATTTTGAATTTTTGAGTAACTCTGACAATGACATCTTATAAATATCTATTATAAAGACCAAATACGGCTCGACCTATAATAATACGCAACGTGTGTTCGCGGTTCTACAGAACAACGTCTATGGATAATACTGAAAAATTAAGATAATTTTTTTTCTACGTATTTTTCCAGGATAAAAAGTATCCTATTTTACGCCCAGGATAATAAGGTATAATTATACCAAGTTTCATCGAAATCGAACCGTTAGATTTCACGTGATATCTTCACATACAGACAGACAGACAAAAATTTTTTTAATCACATATTTGGGTTTGGTATCGATCCAGTAACACCCCCTGCTATTTATTTTTTCAATATTTTCAATGTACAGAATTGACCCTTCTACAGATTTATTATATGTACTAGATTTCCGCCCGCGGCTTCGCCCGCGTTTTCAAAGGAAAACCCGCATAGTTCCCGTTCCCGTGGGATTTCCGGGATAAAACCTATCCTATATGTTAATCCAAGTTACCCTCTACATGTGTGCTAAATTTCATTGTAATCGGTTCAGTAGTTTTTACGTGAAAGAGTAACAAACATCCATACATCCATACAAACTTTCGCCTTTATAATAGTATTAAGATAAGATAGATAAGAGTGATCATAAGACCGTCCAATTCGATGTGACGCATCTTTTTATTGCTCAGAGTTTGAAACATACCTTATATTTTGTTGAATTGTTATTTTTTGTAGCCATAAGATAAATATTGTAATTTAGATATTTTTGTAGTTAGCTGAAATTCTTTTCCATAGATTTTATTTGTGATATAATAAATAATGTAGTGTTATTAAACAAATAACTTAAACTACATTTATTGTTTTATTTACCTATAAACTACGTTATTTACGATACAGAATAATTATAAAAAAATGCTTTACATTTCGTCGAACGCTTTCAAAACTAGAATTTAGAAAGTTAAAAAGAAAATCCATATACTAATAATTCTGGAGGCAAGAATCGGGAGGAACCAGCCCGAGCTTCATGCGCCGTGTAGGTAATTAAGCTCGGGACAATACGCATATTCTAGTCGTTCTGTGCCGTTGCACTCACGGACGAACCCGCAGGCAAAATCTAGTAATTCATGTGTTATTCTGATAACCTATATTACTGTATCCACACCCTTTCGGTAGTTTTGTCGTAAAGAGTAACATACATACATCTATTCTATTCTAACATCTTTTGCATTTATAATATGTTGTTTTATTTGAAAGACCTATGAGGTACCAAGGTATTTAAGTGCCTTCACTAGAATTGTGTTTCTATTCATTTGAAACCTACCAGTGTTATTTAGCAGTTGTATTCTAGGAACCCATTTGTATGATGCATACCTAATTTTAATTCTTTATCCATATCACATACATATCATTCAAGTACATGGAAATAAAATCCAGAAATAAATATTAAATTACCAAGAACCAGATAAAAACATTGTTCATTTACAAAAATCTAAAGCTATGTCTAAATTATTTTTATTATATTTATTTACAATATATTATGTAGGTACCAATACGAAACTATCATGCACATATCATCATTTTTTAAATCGCGATGTACCTCTAATTTGGATGCCTTAATTAATTTCATATTTAATAAAACAAATAATCATAAGTAAATACATATGAAAAATATACATATTTTATTATATTTTTTTGTATGATTTTAAAATTTTTAAGAATTTATTTCAACCAAATTAAACTACTCTTGCACTGATAGACTTAGCTAATAATCTGTTCATGAATAGCAAAGCAAGAACTGTTTGAAATCCTCTCTGAATATAATTTTTATTTATATAATGTCTCAACAATTTTGCTCAGATTCATGCATTCACAGAAATAATATTAGGGCTACAAAGATTTTCGCTTCATTACTATATAGATAACCATGCAGAATGTAATGTTTAAGTAATAATAAGCACATAATGTGTAATATCTGAATCTTAGTAATTAATTTCTGGCAATTACCTATAATTAATTAGTTAATCACAGCATATTTTATTTTTGAGGCTTTAATCTTTTTACAGTTATGCAGGCAGGCAATATTGGCAGGTTGTACTCGGAATCTGATGAATCTGACAAGTTTGCACTTGCACTGGTAACATTGTCTGTAATTGATCCATGTCGTTCAGGATTTGAAGAGCTAGTAGATGAAGATGACTTTGAGGTACTCGTGTGATTCGACTCTCGTCTACTAGATTTTCTCAAATACCTATTTACAACATTATCCACGCTTCTCAGTCTTTTGCTCTCCCGGCAGCAGAGAGCAAAAGCAAAAACATCGCAATGTTTCCTATCAATCTTTCGCTTTTTATTACTTTTACTGCTACTTTGGGTACCGCTTGTACTGGGTTGATCTAAGATAGGAGGAGTATTAGAAGCACTATTAGATCGTTTCGAAGATTTCACCCCTTTACCGGAAGTAGACTTACGATTATTATTTGTAACCATTTTCTCAGTGGCGTTGCTAATTTTGATTTTCTTATTTTTATGTGCATTTGATTTGGTTTTTTTAGATTTCTTTTTTGGTTTTTCTAAATTACTACTCGTTTTTTTTGTATTCTTTTTCTTTTTCTTTTCACGTGGATTGAATAAGTCACAACTGGAATCGCTGTAGTAGGAAAGTGTAGATGAACTCGATGACGGTGATGTGTTTCTCGATTTAGATGTAGTGGATGAACTTAGTGATGCTTCCACATTAGAGGACGAAGGCGAAGTGTCCGTCGACAAGGTGCGGTCGCTTACGAGGTAGCGGTGAGGTGTATGTGCTGCCTTCACTGTCGGAGTCAGCGGCAGTTTGAGCATTATGTTCTGTTAGTGTTAATTTTACAAGTGGTGCTGGTCTATTTTCCTGTACTTCAGGTGTTTGAGGTGGTTCTGGTGGTGTATCATCTTCAATTACTACATCACTATCTGATCCCAATAAATCGACTATTTCAGGCGTTCGCTCATGAGGAGGTTTTATGTATCCAATGACCATTACTTCCGATGAGTCGTCATCAGAGTCGGACTGTGATAATGTTTCGTTAGATATAACGTTGTCTGCGGTGGGTTCAGAGATGAAGTTCTGCGGGTAGACGGGGGCCGGTACTCGCGAAGGACCCGGAGGAGCCTTGGCTGGCATAGAACGCGAATCCAACACTATATCAGAATCTACACTGCTTTCCGAATCTGAACTTGAAAGTATTTCATTAACCATTATTATATGTACTAGCTTTCTGCCCGCGGCTTCGCTTGCTTTGTCTAAAACCTAATGAATTACCTATATACTAAAAAAGCGACTTTGTTTTATACTATGTAGTGATTACGTTCTTGAAAGAATGACATATCTGTCTATATAGGTCGTCTAGCGCAATCACTTTCCCATAATTGAATAAATACTATTTTATAACGTCATGGCAACCCCCAGCACCGGACTAATCGCAAATTATTTAATATAATTGGCTTATATTCCAGGCGTATAACAGCAGAGCAGGCGCTCGCGCACGAGTACCTGGCGCAGTACGCGGACCCGACCGACGAGCCGGTGTCCGCGCCCTACGACCAGAGCTTCGAGGACATGGACCTGCCCGTCGACAAGTGGAAGGGTAATATAATCTACCAAATAAAGCATACAGAGTTACTAGGCTCGTTTACTTTTCCTTATCCCTCCCAGTACATTCATTTATTGCCAAATTAAATTTTCCTCATTCTTTAAAAACTGGTAACTTGTTTGCAGAAACCCAACTAAATAACTTAAAAAGATATGTTCGTTATTTCATTTGTACCTTAATAAAATGAATGTAAGAACGTGAAAAAATGTGGATGATAACGGATTTAGATGATGCAGCCAGAGATTATTGACGTATTCAAAGTCTGAAACAGAGGTCCACAAACTTACTACTACATACATTGCATCAATAATATCAAAAATTCATTGTTTTATTTCAGAATTGGTGTGGAATGAAGTGGTCGAGTTCAAGCCGCACCCTCAACACATGAACACGGTGGTGGAAGTTATTTACCAATAAAATTATATGCCATGCCAGTAATGGCAATATATTCTTTAATGTAGTTTAGTTGTCATGTGTGACAAAGATTTTTACACAGCAAATACATACCACTTGAATCAATTGAGCAGCTTAATATGAATGAATTAAAGCTTAACAATAATTTACGAATAGACTTGTTTAGGTCTTGAGTTCATTTTAAATTTTATACAAAATATGTATATGCTTTAAAAATTGGTAAACATAAATCGATTTTTAATTATCAAGACACACATATTATAGGTATTATGATATCATGCAAAGTATACTTTTTTATATTTGTCATTGGGAATAATGTTGCGTTTTAATAAATAAGCCCGAAAGGTAAATTATGGGTATACTTAAATACAAAAAGCTATCGCTAACAATGTACATGTATTACATATTAATTAATGTAGCAGTAGGTAAAGAACGTTGCATACCTAATAGCTAGTCTTGTATTATATTCATTATTGATAGACAAAAATGAATAGTACAAAACACTTATACACACCAACAGCAATAAAATAGACATAATATATTAATCTTTTAATGTTACGTACTTATGAATAAATTTTATATAAATTTTAGCTTAACAAATTGATTGCAAATTTATATTATGTAGTTTATTTCGATTTGACTTATAACTTTAAGCTTTTTATAAAATTTTAAACACATGCTTGTACGCTAAGCGAATTCTGTAATTAGGTATATTGTGAAAATTTTGTAGCTTTCGCTTATAATTTTTTATTAATGTTATATTCGCGCCACGTGTCTTTGAATTGCTTGTGATTTGGCCTTGTCACGCTGGTGCTAAGAGAAAATTTAAACGCCATAAAAATAACTTATACAAGTATTATAAATACGATAGAATAAAATAGACATTTTGAAATGTTCTTTATAATAATATTGTAAGACTAGGTTTCTGCCCGCGGCTTCGCCCGCGCAGTTAAAGAAAAACCCGCATAGTTCCCGTTCCCGTGGGATTTCCGGGATTGCGTCATTTTCCCGAGATAAAAAGTAGCCTATGTCCTTTCTCGGGTATCAAAATGTATCCATACCAAATTTAATGAAAATTGGTTCAGCAGTTTAGGCGTGATTGAGTAACAGACAGACATAGTTACTTTCGCATTTATAATGTATGGATATGTTAAAAAGTGCTGAACAAGCTATCAGAGACATTATCAGCAACTAGCAAGTGATGAAACTGACCTTAGTAGGTAATTAGTATGTCTATTTAATACTACTATATTATAATAAAATTTAGAAACATCGAGTAAGCACGTTTTGCTTTTATTCACAAGTGAAGAAATCAAGAAGTATTATAAACTAGCTTCCGCCCGCGACTCCGTCCGCGCGGATGTCGGTCTTCGCGTGGATGGTTTATTTCTCCATTTTGAGTAACTCTGACAATGACATCTTATAAATATCTATTATAAAGACCAAATACGGCTCGACCTATAATAATACGCAACGTGTGTTCGCGGTTCTACAGAACAACGTCTATGGATAAAACTGAAAAATTAAGATAATTTTTTTCTACGTATTTTTTCAGGATAAAAAGTATCCTATTTTACGCCCAGGATAATAAGGTATAATTATACCAAGTTTCATCGAAATCGAACCGTTAGTTTTCACGTGATATCTTCACATACAGACAGAGAGACAAAAATTTTTTTAATCACATATTTGGGTTTGGTATCGATCCAGTAACACCCCCTGCTATTTATTTTTTCAATATTTTCAATGTACAGAATTGACCCTTCTACAGATTTATTATATGTACTAGATAATATAAGCAATCCCTTACTCTTAAGTCTAGGTGAATTAAGTGTCTAAAGTGAATGAATTCTATTAATGTAATTTAGTTTACAATTCAGTCAATCAAAATATTAATTTGCACGTTATAACAATATAATTACTAAATAATTTTTAAAATTAACACATTTTAATTTAAAATAAAGAAAGCCTGAGCCAAATTTCTCTATACCATATACCTAACAAAGATATTAGAAACAACAATATGAATAACAGAAGAAAAACCAGCTTATTTGCATTTATTTCAATATACAAGAACTATCGTGAATTACCTTACGCTCACGACGAAAATATAATACTGAATACATATTACGTGATACAAGTACATAATATGTATTGTAATACTGTGCTAGTACCAAGCACACATTAAGAGAAATAAAGCTTTTAAAAATTAACTTGTCACTAATAAACATATGCTGAATAATTTCCAATAATCTTGTATCATGCTGGAAACATAATATGTAAACAGAATATCCTACAAATATACATTTTAATAAATAGTTACGAACCACACATCCCAACTACTAAGCAAACTTAAATTATACGTTAAGTTTATTGAACGCCAATAATAGATTCAATGGAGAAAGATATCTTCGGTCGTGGCTGTGGTTGTGGTGCATAGTTAGTGAGTAGAGCCGCTAGGAGATGTCTGCAGAATATCGCAGCGGGGGCTGGTTCGGTGTAGGGGTTGGTGGGAAGGTCTCTCTCTAACGCTGCGTCTGCAAACGCGCGCCGCTTGCGAACGCGTTCTGTCCATGCGGTGTCGCTAGTTTGGGGGGTCGCACCTGGGCAATAAGAAATTAATCATTTTACTACTATAGCACAGAATTCAATGGTAGGTTAAACGTTCGTTATCTAACTTTATTTGTGATACAACCCATTTTTTATGCTTAGTCTGAGAACGTCCAGGTTATGTCTAATTACTAATTGTTTATCCAATAGCCATGCTATAATAAATAATGATAAACAGATGGCTAAATATTTCAGCTCTGAACGTGAAATTACAAAATTGTTATGAAAATTTACAAGTAACTACGCAAACTGTGTGAATTAAAAAAAATGATTCACGATTACACTGGCAATGCAACAAATGTTGTACCGAAACAAATGTCTCATAACACGAACACATTCGTTGAAATGAACTTTTTGGCGCCCGTCGAGATATCATTCACCCGGGCGGAAAGACATGTTTACAGTCAACAGCGCTGTAATACGACACCGCGACAAAGAGCCGCGCCTCTGAATTTTCTTGTAAAACAATCTTCACATTTTTTAGAGCCCATAAAAATAGTTAAAAGATATTTAGTTTTTTCTTAATAGACTGTGAAATGTTACCGACTCTTAGATGACAGCTTTTGTTCTTTAATGAAGGGGACATGAGACGCGTCGTTCAACTTTTTATTACGGCTGCGGTGCCTATTTTTAATTGTTTGAAGAGTATCTTTTTACATTACGGCAAATTACCAAGTGTCTAACATCACACCTACATAATAGTGTGGAATGTAACGGCTCTATTTCTTGCCGAAATAAAAATTGTTTCCCTTGACGATGTTAGTGTTACGCAAGTTGTTTTAAGTTTTGAGAAAAATTACAATAACGAGGAACATTTTTGTTTTCATTAAGTAAATGAGTTAAAGTTAAAAGCTGGTTCCTCTTAAATACACAACTTTAACCCGAGTCAATGTTCCAAAGTAAATATTTATTCAGCTAATTCGCATTGTACATTTCAGTAGTCGGAAACGAAACACACGACAGTGTGATCTCGCTTACAACAATAACAAATATCTGAGTGGTTTACAGTTTAACACGAGTGACGAGACATTCACTAAAAATAATAGATATTTAACAATTAGAATTTGTATGTTTTATTTTTGCTTAACAAGTGTCATTTGTTCATAATATAGGCTATAGCACGAATTAAATATAATGTAGGTATCTACTTACCTACTGATTCACGTGAAACTATACATTGTTTAACAGCTTTGCAGCTTTAAAGCTTCCTTTGCTATAACTTTATTTAATGCTAAACACCCTGTGCCTAGTGAACAAACCTTAAGGACTTCATCATGGTACTTAATGCTTATTTAATATTTTGAACTTTATTTAATGTGTAGGTAAATAATTTTAGATACAGCGAAGTGCAGTTTGCAAAATATAATTATTATTAATCGTGTCGAACTGTCCTCCCGCGGCATCGCCCGCCTAGATAGCTTAGATACCTTTCCGTGGTATTTCCGCGATAAAACCTATTCTATATCCTTCATCAGGTCTCTCATCAGGCTATCTCTGTATCAAATTTCATCCAAATCGGTTAAGGTGTAAAGAAGAGAATACAGACAGAGCTACTTTCGCATTTATAATAATAATATACTAGCTTTCCGTACGCAGCTTCGTTTGCTTTGTAGAAAACGTAACAAATTATATATCTAGTTAAATCTTCGAATGAATTGAATCACTCTATCTATTAAAATAAGCTTCAAAATTTGTTGCGTAGTTTTTATAGTAGAGCCAATTTAATAGGCAACATTTGACGTCTATCAATTTTATCTTCATAGGGTGGTAACCTGCTTAAAAACATCGATTAAAATGAATTAATCGATACAGACTTGAAACATTTGTCAATCGAACTTGAAACACATGTCAATAATTTATGATAATTTTTGATCTTTTGTTCCCAAGTAATCGATGCATTCGATTCTAGATGTCAGATTTCGATTTTTAGAGTAACGTCTCTGGTATTTTAAAAGAATAAAGGTTTATTGACACAAAATTGAAGCGACGTCAGTTCTTTAAATCAGAAATTGTTTATTATGTTTAGAATGGTTTATCAGTAAAATCAAATCCTAAAATCACTTGTATCGGTCATTATTATTATAAATATGTAATCGTAATTGAAAAAAGTTAAACAAATGTGTAGTTCTAACAAAACGAAATATGATGTTATTCTATGTCGTGTTTACTAGGTTACGTTGTTGAATTTTGTTGAACTGTCAAATGTTGCCTATTAAAATGGCTCTACAATACCTACAAATAAATATCTATTTGTACATAAGCCTTCAATATGTGCATGATGTACAATGTAGACTTATAATAATTCGTTTTCGAATCTTTCGTACCTATTGGTAAAGGCAAGGCCTATACACTCCCACCATGTCTATAATATTCTGCCAAAAACACATGTTAGTTACGTATCTTCACAGTGCTGATGAACACTAGAAAACTCTATACCAGACGCATGGGCCAGACAGATTAGATACTAGACCAGGGTTATGCAATCATTCCGATAGTAATTAATATTAGTAATTGGTATCTATAATCTACATTTTATTTTCTTCGCGTGACTTCTTTACTCATAATACTAATAACTAATTAATTATTTAAATATACTAAGGTAGAATTAACTTACCATAATTAGCCGGTGCTACAGGGTACGTGCGTGATATCTGCATACAACGCAACCGCGCTCGGTACGCACGCTTGCGGGCTGCGAGCGCGGCCGCTTCGCCGTCGCGGGCCGTGCCACCCGCACTTTGTTGGCGACGGAGAGCTACCTATTAGTTAAAGAAAATAATTGTACTTTACAGATTGTTTTCCGTAAAAATAATTTTTTAATGTTATTTTCGTGAATTTCATTTTCAGCGAGTATTTAGATTTTAAACACGATTAAATCTCAAACCCCCCACGCTCAGTGTAGTACCTACAGTTCGAAACGTCGAAATAAGCAAAATTATAATGAGTAAATCGCGTTTAAAATTCGTTTAAGTTTTTAAATTCTACACTTCTAAATGTTTAGTTAGATACAACTTAATTTAACAGTAACAATAAGGGTAAATTTAGGTAGGTACCTTAGTTGCATTAAATATTACCTACTTATGGAGGAAAAGGATATTTTACACTTTACTTTAAACACACTTTTACAGAAAAGATTCAAATTCAGACACCTGAGGCTAGCTAGAGCTGCGATATTGATAAAATAAAATATATTAAAACCTTAGGTACCTGTGCAGCCATTACTCTCTGCCTCTCTAGCACCAACAAGCAGCCAGGGCAGCGACAATCACGCCAACGACACAAGCGTTTGTGACCCTTCAAGCAGGAGATGACCCCATGGTTCCTGCACCTCGCACACTTCGGTGTACGAAGAGCTTTACGAACACCTTCTTCTGCGTTTTCACTTTGCATTTTACATCAATTAAGTGCTCTGAATCACAGTTTTGGAAATTTGCAAAATAGCCACCCACATGCAACCATCAGTTTGTTTTCAACACATATTCACTAATTGTGAAATATTTCTTGTAACAGAAATAATATTTATATTCGAGAGAAAGTTAAATTTTAAATGATGCACTAATCATGTTCTCGCTGAAACTACTTTTCAGAGTATGATAGCTGAAGCTTTTGATGTGCAAACGTTTAAACCGTATTATGCTCCGCCCAGCTTCTTCGCTATTGGTCGAACTTTGTAGGGGCGGATAGCGATAGAAACAATATTGTACATTTTTACGTTATTTTTTTAAAGTGATACATTTATGATTTGTTGGTTGTTTGTAGAGTTCACACCAGCTGTGCATTAGAAGTAGCAAAAAAATAAACACAACTGTTATTGTGAATATTAACTCTTCATACTGTCCTTTTCCAAAAACTGCTACTTTGATAAACAAACAACTCTTTAGTTTTTTAGGTTGTAAATTGTAATGTAGTATGCACAGACATAGATAGACTACGCAAGTACCGCGATCTGTATGAAAACCAAGCGTGTCATATTTTTTGTACTGACCTTGACGCGTTATGACGTCACGAGCGCTTTTTAGTGATGGTAATTTCATTTTACGCTAAATCGATTAGGACGCCACTCGCGTGGCGATTCTAGTATCGTCCTATCCCATCGAAGTAAATCGAAAGAAATCAGATCAAACTAGATCTATGTCTAAGAGGTAATTAAATAAATGAATCGTAATCGATTACTAAATCGATTCAAGACAGAAAAATGATAATTACCATAGACAGAGGAATGATAAAATAAATTTATAAACCTTTTAATATTCTAACAAGTAAACTAATGTGTTTTAGCTTTTTCTTACATATGCCCATTGAGTTACCGTGTACTACGTACTAGAGAGGCCATCGAAAGAAAGTAATGAAACTGTCAATCAATCAATCTTTATGTCCCGTTGCATCAATCCATTTTTCTTTTATGTTCGGGTTACTTGGAAAACTGAAAAAACAAACATAGTCTAAGCAATAAGGAGTTTTCTTAAAAAACTCCCAAGATGACACTTTAACTAATGGCGTCCATGTCATAATATTTATTTTTAGTACCTTTGTATTAAAATACTTAAAAGTTCTAGGTCAAGTCGTATTAAATGACAAAAAAAATCTATGCCTTTTTTTCTGAAAAATTGCTCCTTCAAATTATCATTTTTCTGTTCGATTATAAAATCGATTAGAATCGAGAACTGTTGCATCAAATGAACATCACTAACCACAAAATTGGACAGAAAAATGAGAACAGAAAAATGAGAAGACGCTATTCATTGCTTGTTATCATACGACTCGATCTTTACCGTGCCAAGTAAAAGCCGCAATGTATTCCGATTTCCGAATCATTTCGTATGATTTGGTATCCGTGTTTGTCACGATCGTTTTCCACAGATATTCTTTATTTGATTTTAAAATAAATAGTGCATATTCTGATTAGAAAATTACTTACCGGTGGAAGGAAACATCTCTGCTAACTCGGCCACTCACAGCTGTGGAGTTTCTACAGTTTATAACGGCGTAATTCGGCATTTTACTTTATTCAGCTTCACGTCTTTCCCAAGGGCGGATCCAGCTTTAGTGCCAGGGGGGGGTCACATAGACGTGGTCAATTTTCAAAAGCTATATTTTGGTAATTTAATTGATACGTAGATAAAAAAAAATGGTCAAGTGCGAGTCGGATTGGCGAACCAAGAGTTCCGTACAAACATTTTTATATGTTTTAATATTGAATTTATGTTTTTTGCGATTTTTCCTTTATCTGTGCTATAAGACGTAAGTTTCTATTAAATAAAGATTAAATATCAAGATTCTGTGTTCACGGGAAGTACCTACCCTGTAGGTTTTGATTCCTGGCAACACTTGCAAATGTTGATAAGCATGAAATGTATGTTTTAGCAATTTTTCCTCCATCTGTGCTGACATTGCTTTTAACCAAATTTCAGAACTCTGTGTTCACAGGAAGTAGTACAATATCTATAGATTTTGATTCCCTTACGATAATGTCGAAATTTGCGATAATTTACGGCATAAATGGCTGTATCTTTTGATTGCGTTGGCTTATAAGTTTGATTTTTTCACAGCTATAAGGAACCGTAGATTTGAGTATTCGGTATGAATTTCAGATTGATACCTCCACGCGTTCCTGAGAAAAAGGGTCTTCACAGGCAGACAAACTTGAAAAATATATATTTTTTGCAATTATTCCTGTATCTGTACTATAAGATGTTGCTTTGTACCGAATTTCAAGATTCTGAGTTTACGGAAAGTACCCTGTAGGTTTTGAGTTTTGATTCCCTTGCGAATGTCGAATATTTGCGAAATTTTTCGGCATTTACGGCTGTATCTTCTGATTAGTTGACGTAGAAGTTTGATTTTATTATAGCGTAAAGGTATTTTAGACTTGAGTTTTTGGTATGAATATCAAGTTAATACATGTCAGCGTTCATGAGTAACAAGTTTGTAAGTTAAAATTTTTTTTAAATATTTTTTTATATTATAATCTAAGGAAAAATTCATGCTTTTCGCAATTAGTAAACAAAGTCGTTGTCTCTGTGCCTATGTCCCTATGTATGATTAAATCTTTAAAACTACGCAACGAATTTCGATGCAGTTTTTTTAAAGATAGAGTGATTCAAGAGGAATTGTATATAATTTATAAGGTATTAGAGAAAGCGGGCGAAGCCGCGGGCGGTAAGCTAGTCTGCGTTATAAGACGTTTGATTGTACTAAATTTCATGACTCTGTGTACTCGGGAACTACCCTGTAGGTTTTGATTTCTTAGGGAGTGTCGAAAAATTTCAGCAATTACAGCTGCATCTTTTGATTGCGTTGGCTAAAACGTTTGATTTTTTCACAGCATCAAGGGACCGTGGACCGTAGGATTTCGACATTAGCAAGGGAATCAATACCTGCAGGGAGCACCCTGTCCCGTAAACACAGTCTTGAAATTGAGTAAAAAGTATCTTGTTATAGCACAGATGTAGTAATAACTGCGAAAACCCTAATTATTTAATTAAATTAAATAAAAATATATTTTTAAATAATTTTAAACTTACAATCCCTTTACTCATGAACGTCTACATGTATTTAATTGATATGCACATCAGAACTCAGGTCTATAATAACTTAAATCTGTTATTTAATTCAAATTCTATGTCAACGCAATCTGAAGAAAAAGCAATTAGCCGCATATTCTGTAATTCGCAACTACTTGCAAGGGAATCATCAATCAAAACCTACAAGGTACTTCCCGTGAACACAGTCTTGAAATTTGGTTAAAAGCAACGACTTAAGCACTTACAAGCACAGATAAAGAAAAAAATCCTTTAAACAAAATTGTAAGATACAACATAATGAAAAAATATGTTTGCTCGGAGTCCTCGGTGCGCGAGTCCGACGCGCACTTGGCCGATTTTTTGTTGTAATTTGACTGTATTTTATAGTGTTCATTTGAAAAAAAATTTTGCTGTTTTATGTCTTATTCACGAACTGGGATATTTCGATATTTGAGGTTTTGTGTGAAAAGTGTAACAGCAAAAGTTGTAGAAAAAAAATAATTCCTACATACAACTTTACCATTACACTTTATTCCGCAGTTATAGTTTTTTTTTAAATCGAAAAACCTGTTATTTGTCCTTAAATTACGACCACAGGTCGACCCTAATAAACTTTTTCTATAATTTTTGTTATATTCTCTTCCGTTACCGTTTGTAATTGATTTCATTGTTCTATATTACTTTTATGTCTCAAAATTCAATAAAACATCATATTGAACAGTATTAATTTGTTAATTTAAAAAAGTTAATATTAAATTAGTGGTCCACTTAGGTCGTGGACCTAGCCCAGGGGGGGGTCATGACCCCGTGACCCCCCCCCTGGATCCGCGCTTGGACTCTTTCCTTGGCGAACTGCAAGCGCGGACTGAGTGTAGGCCAGCGTCAAGTAAGTTTCATAATCTTAGTTTGGACACGGGAAGTACATACACTCGCTTAGTCTATCTTGATACATGTCTGTGGTAGTATGATTTTAATTTGAAATACCTACCTAACATAAACGAGACTTTCGTTTATGTTTTCTTCTTGTTCTCTCGTTCTTGTTTCTTAACAATATTGCAATTCGAAACTAATGTGTTAAAATTTTAATTAAATGGAGGTATGTTTCATTAGGTATAGATCTTTGTTTATGTAACGTAAAGAATTAAATTAACAGAAATAAACTTTTTAGTAGTATTTTGAAGTCGAGTTTTACAAGTAACGGTTACATTGGTTATAGGTAGGTAGGTACATGAAGGATAAGGAGTGTTCTGCTTTTGTCTGACTAGTAAACGAAATTTAATCAATCCTAGTTCCTACGCAATTATAAATAAGAATGTAATAAAGTTACCTACATAATATTATATTCCTTCTCTCAGAAGATTTTATTTAGTCTGCAAAGTATCATTACGAATGAAAATGATACCCCATCTAGAGCGGCGATTTCCAATTAGCACTCAAATTTCAATCGCAATAGCCAATGTCCAATAAATTGAGATTATACGATACTAGCAATAATGATATAGCTTTTCAATGAATCGTATTAGAATCGTGAGAAGGTATTCATAGTTTTGTTACCATGTTTGTATCGATCAATATATAAAGGAATTGATTGGGTAGGTATCTATACCTACCTAAGGACCTATACATACTTATAGAACAGTTAAGTGCATGTGTTGTTGTACAGAATATCAGATGCTTTATTAAAAACAAAAGTTTCAAAGGAACAACGTACGATTGTGAGCAATAATCGTGAGCCGATGAGGCGCAACGATAGAAGCATTTAGTAGCAAATTACATCTCACAAAGATCACTCTGTGAACGTATCGGTTTCGATACGGGTCCGTGCTGTTCATTTTACGAGCCATTGCATTTGATTATGTTGTGTACATTTGTAGTGAATTAAAGTTTATTTTATATATCGGAAACAAAAAAGAAGATACCTATCTCATGCAGACAAATTTAAGTTGCCTAGTTACGTGTAGTTTGAAACAATTGTATCTTTTGCCTGTATTATTCCCGATTTTATATACCTACATTCTATAGGGTGAGTGAGTCCAATTTAAAATTCAAAGTCTACTGGCAATTGTGGGAATATTTTTATTAGGTAAATATGTAGTGTAAGCTCTCAAAAACGTCGCAAAAACATTGTATTATGAAGACTTATAGTTATTATTTTAATGAGAGAATGGGTAAATAAAAGTCAATATAGGAAAATATTATTTTATTAGGTACACAGTACTTATATCCATAAACTTTTTATATAAAAATATTTTTTTTCAAGTGTAGGTAATTCACGAGACTGGCACTAACTTCTTCATTTCTAAACATTTATCAAACCACTCTTGAGACACGATTTTAACGTCGCCATTATTATTAATGCGTTGTAATTCTTGTCTATCCGTTTCCTTTGATATCACAATGTGAGTTAAAAAGTCACTTTTATCACATATTCTGGCTCCATAAATCTTCGCTAGAGCTGAGCGTATGGGATCGTTCATAAAATGTATTGAACATTGTCTTAGAAATGAGAATGGGTTGTTTTCGCCAAACAGTTGTTGGTCTAGTTGCGCCATTTCTTTTGTTGTCGGGTAAACGGGATCCTGTCAAACATAACGTTACTTTATTTATATTTTTTTTTATATGGGCTATTTCACACGCAGGGGAAATGTTGTGAAATGCCCAATATATTACGTAGATACCTACTATAATTTTTAATACATTTTACAATGTAATTGTAAATGGATCACAACGTTGACACGTATAATTGGGCCCTTTTAAAGTTAGCTTCTTGACTAGAACAAAGATAAATATGAAGTGCAGAAAATGTCCTATGTCTTCCCTGTTTATAAACTAACTAGCTGTTGCCCGCGACTTCGTCCGCGATTACGTCGTTTTAGGTCATTCGTCGTTTAAAAAAAATACGTGACACTTTATTTTTGAATGTTCTTAATTGTCTCTTATAAAATTTAACTACATTAAAATTGAACACTCTGAAAATCTTAAAATCGGAGAAAATTGAAAATCTGAGGAAAACATGAAGGAATGTGATTAAAATTCTACATTACTTAGTATTTCAAATAATAATCTAAATTAAATGTAGATTAACAGTTTGAGAGCACCGTTATAGAATATGTACCTAAGTATTAAATTACGTTAGTTTACATAGTAACAAAACAAAAACACGATGACTTTCTTTCGCGCTCGGTACCACAAACTAAGCATGTTAATGGTACGTGGCCCGCGTCACTTGACCCCCCGCGAGTTCCCCTCCTTTGCTATGCGAAAATACATTCGTCGCCCTGCTGTAGGAAAAATTGTAATACTGTGGCCTGGGCGTTATACACGCCCAGGGAGTTCCTGAGTGCCGATAGATGTCCGTCTATCGGCATTTATAACAATCTTATATTAATATCACCATCTTGAGGAAAAGCTTCTAATGTCGATTTAAAACTGCATACATACGAATTAACCTGATGAAACATGTTCTAAAATTGTGAAATGAGTTCAGTTTTAAATTCGAGAAATATTGATAATTCTTGTATTCGACTATTCGTTGTAGTCGAATACAAAATATATTTAAAGAAACTTAGGTTGGCCTTCAGGCAAAAGGGATCCTATCAAATGGTAAACTTGACCTTGTATCTTAAAAGTAAGCATGAAAGGACCTTCTGATAATTGTTGAGCACCAAAGGATCATTTGAAACGCACTACTATAAGAGCGAATATTGTCTAAGAACTGTTTAGATTGCACGTCATGTTCCTCTAAAAGTAGTGATTTCAAAGGTTCCGGTGTATCTTCAAACGAAAGCCGACTCCTTACTCCACTTTAAAGCATTACAAAAATAACATACTACGTTAATATCGCCTATACAGAAGATGATCTGTAATCAATTGTGAGGTTATAAGAAAACCCACTTTTATATTTGTCGGACCCCACCACCGAATTCGTAGATTGATCTTCTATGTTTACCTCTAAGTCATTAAGACTATGCGAAATCTGTCTGCAGTAAGAGGGGCCTCTCGCTATTCGTCCGTTTCCAGAGACCGAATAGTTTCAATTCTTAATCTTTCATTAAACAAACTTAATAATCGTTTTTGTCTCAATTAATTGTAATATTCGCGTCCCTACTCTAGTCATTGCTTATGCTCATGTTCATCTTCAAGAGATCGAATAATATTATGGTGCACCCTATCATTTGTCAAACGGTCTTCATATTGAGTAAAAGTTTCAGATTCTCGAGATAAAATGTGACGGCCGTGATCAGCTGTGAGACGTTATACCCTCTCAGTGAAGGTTTCGGTCTCACGGGATAGTACATGCCGTTCGCGGTCAGCTGTGAGCCGCAATTCTCGTTGTGAAGCGGTTTCAGGTTCTCAGCATAACACGTGTTGTTTTCGGCCTAGAGTATACCTCTAACGATTCTTGAGAACTCTTATTTCTTATTTTCTTAGCTTTGCTCGAATTTCGAGATAAAGATTTTTTAGGTGGCACTGATGCATGAAAATAAAAATTGAGTTAAAACGGACTGAGAGTGTTATAGACAAATATAATCAGAAAGCTTCGAACTCCTAAGCTATCGGAAGTTACACGTGTTATTGTGAGTCAACCATAAAAGATAGACATTTATGATGTCGGGAGATATTTTTTATATAATAAGGAGAACATTTCTTTCATACATGATTTCTGTGTAGCTTTAACCATTAAGGTTGCACACGCGACGAAAGCTTAAAAATGGAGTTACTGCTCTGCTCAGGAATATGAAAAATAATTGTACCAAGTTTCGTTTAAATCCGTCGAGTAGTTTTTGTTTCTATACCGGTTATACGGACAAAAATTTTACTGTTTGCTTCTTTGGCATCAGTGTCGATCCCTAATCACCCCGTGATAGTTATTTAGGAAATATATTTCATGTACAGATTTAATATACCTAAGTATACATAATATATTTAGATTCCAATTTCCATGTAACGTTAAATTCGACTATACAATAACTAACAGACAACGCAGGTTACTCTCGTTTCCGTAAGTTGAGGCGGCTACATATTCGGTCCTCATAACATCACTTTTAGTGAACGAAACGACAGCGCGGTTTAATTCGATGCCAACACCATCAGAAAAAAGGAAATATTTTTAATTGTGAAAAAATATTATGATTTACACTATTTTAATATAAAATATATGGCTGTGAGTGTGTAAAAATAAATCCAGCTAGTTTCACATCACACTTATGTTTATAATTAGCTATACGACATGAAAATATACATATTAATTACCAAGCAATAATCATACAGGTAAATACTGAACAAAAGTATTAACAGTCAAAGTTTATTTTTACTAACATTTAACAACACCCATGTAAATGATGAAGAAATGATAATTATCAACGAACTAACCTTTTCTATAATACTTAACACAGCACATTTTTTAAATTATCTTGCTCAACTCTGCTCAAAAATTTGAGGGTTTTGTTGGAACTGTAATGTGTCAAAACTATGATATATCTAAACTACGATACAACTTGCATGCGGAAATGCTCATTACAATCAGTGAATTTAAAGAATAACTAACAACAACTATTCAATTTTATTGAGCTGATGAATATCTTTTGCCTGGAAGAGATCACCGCCGCCTAATAAATATACTGTGTTTTCTTATAAAATCGTAACATAATTTCTTTTATCTACTAAATTTTAATAAATAAGTTCTTTTTGTTATTTTTATCTAAAAATGATCTTGAGCTTATATTAGGCAAAAGTATACATTAACTTTTTATAATTTCAGGAGCGCACCTTAAATGGGGTGCTCGGAAAATATGCCTACGGATTATTAATAGAGAAATGATACCTACACAACAAAGTTATGTTGGTTCCATTTTATTTATAAAATATAATGAAAATGGGCAAATATAAAACATATTATGTAAAATGATTAAAAATAAATAAATGAAGCAACTACGATTCAAAGAAAACATCTTTTTCAGTGTGAAAATGCTCTAAGCAATCCTGGATGATGAGTAGGTATAATATCATGTACTCTCATCCCAGTACGGTCGGTACCTCGATAGCCATAACGATAAATATTATAATCAGATAACAGCAAAGTCAGAATAAAAATCATAACTTGTACAATTGTGAGTGCAAAATTTATGTTTCATTTGGCAATAACATTTTTTTCGGTACTAAAACGTAGTAGTTTGATAGTTGGCTGCCCCTCCTCTCTCACGATCACGAAATTATGTGGGTTCGAGTCCCGCCTCGTGATCGAATTTTTTCTATTCTTTATAAATTTATAAAACACGAAGATTAAAAATGTAACCAATGAACACAATCAATATTAGATTAATTGTAATGGTGTCTAGTTTGACTTAAAATAATAAACATCTACCCTCACTTTTAAAAATGTAGTATATTCACACGAAATATAAGCGCACCTTATAGGGAAGGGAAGATATGGGTTAAAGAGTTAAATAAATAACATGATTATATTTAAATTATTAATTTTCAACAGTTGTTCAGTAGTGATAACATGTAAATTGATTTGATTTTTACGAAATCTCATAGATGGCGCTGTTTCAAATTTGTCTTTATTATACTACTAAATTCATTAAACTGTTTCTCTGCCCAAATTACGTAAATGACATAGTTTTTATTTTGTAAAGCTAGATAATAGCATGGCTTACTCGAAACCAACATTTAAACATGAGTCTTTAGATTGCACGCTGTCGTAGTACACGGAATATGTAAGAAAAATAAAGGTTCACAGCTCCTCCCGCGAAGGTGATATCATGATAATATGTTTAAACTATCCTCACCCGACCTCTTAGGAATATTCATGCAAAATTTGAAGTAAATCTATGCAGTACTTTCTGAGATTAGCCCGGAAATACATACAGACAAACAGACAAACAGACAAACCGACAAACAGACAAAAATTCTAAAAACTATATTTTTGGCTTCTATATCGATTATAGATCATGGATCAAGTATTCTTTTAAAAAAATATTCAATGTACAGTTTTGACTTTCCTACGATTTTATTATATGTATAGATATTAACTGATTAATTTTTTCTGATAATTTTCCGACATCTTAATATTATAGACATTGTACTTTTTGTATACCATCAGGCCCTACCAAATAAATTTATTGTGTAACTAGCGGTCCGCCCCGGCTTCGCCCGTGGTACATATTTACGTTTTCTCTACATAAGAACCATCCTCGTACTTCAATGAATATAATAGAAAAGAATTATCGAAATCGGTTCAGCCGTTCACACGTGATGCCGTGACAACGCGAAACGGGTGCAGACCCGCCGCCTTTTTATAGCTCCCGCCGCGAAGCGCGTCGAACGCGGCAACTGATACACAAAAATAATCCTTATGGCATGATTCTGTATTCTCGCGCGATGACTTATAGCGTATTTCATGTATAACTTTGGTGTTTCTACACCGATTTACATGATTCTTTTACTATAACCTGCCCAGGAGTATGAAGAATAATTGTTCCAAATTTGGTTAAAATCCGTCGTGTAGTTTTTGTTTCTATAACGAATATACAGACAGACAGACAGACAGACAAAAATTTTACTGATTGCATTTTTGGCATCAGTAGCGATCCCTTATCACCCCTTCATAGTTTTTTTTTAAATATATTTCATGTACAGAATTGGCCTCTCTACAGATTTATTATAAGTATAGATTTTAGTATACATACCTCATTGTCCATTTTCGTCAAGCATTTCTTCAACGTATCTTCGTCAATCGGTTCCTTAAAACTATCTCCATAAGGGTCAAATTCCAAACTCAACGCAACTTTGGTTTCCTTTTTAATTGACAACATGTCTAGTGGCGATAAAGAACAAGGAACTTCAGAAATAGTAAGATTCCGCAGCCATGATGCTGTTATTATATCGAATTTGTTACTTTCTATCAGTTTTCGGATACGAAAACTTAATGTTCCTGCAACGCTACACCAGGTTTTCGGACCTGCAAAAATGGGTGAATTTAATATTGTGTGTTAAGGGATACACCCTCTTATAGGGACAAAGATATAGAGAAAATGTAAAAAGCTTTCGAGTCGCTTTTCCGAGATATCTGATTTTTAATCGGTAAGCTTTTCTCATAGATTTTAACTATCTGTTGAAGTTAAACCTCAGTGAAATAAGGCATGTCTGTATGTTTCGTTATTATTAGAATGGCTGAAAAGTTTTAAAAAAGGTTCATAAAGAACAGAGGAATTCGTATTGCCATATTATATATTACTAGCCGCTCCGCGCGGTTTCACCCCCGTGGCTCCTCTCCTGTTGGTCGTAGCGTGATGGTATATAGCCTATAGCCTTCCTCGATAAATGAGCTATCTAACACCGAAAGAATTTTTCAAATCGGACCAGTAGTTCCCGAGATTAGCGCGTTCAAACAAACAAACAAACAAACTCTTCAGCTTTATAATATTAGTATAGATTCTGTAGCAGGTAGTTGTGTAATAATCAATCGGTCGATTTTGATTCGCCCAAACTTCAAAATCTCATTTATTAATAACATATTTCTTTTATAGAAATAATAACACCCAAATGTACCACTCACCACCACACCAAACTCACCAGGATTCACCACATGTTTGCCGCCATGCATCTCCACGATGCTCACCAACTCCCCCCTCCCCCCCTCCCCACCACTCCCCCCATCCCCAGACAGCACGCACACTTCCCTATCCCGTAACGCACTAGATGTAACATGTACGTCGCCGGTTTGTTTTGTACGAAATTTGTCGCTAACTTGTATGGCCTTCGATGTACGCGTACGTCGCGTTTTGGATAGCACCGCGTCTATTTGATCTTCGCTTATCCGTTTGGTACTGAGTTTTACTACTGCGTTTTTCTCCTGCGAGGATGAGAAAATATAGTCTTTTAAGTAGTGTGAAGTCCCGTGTCTCCTAGTGAAGTAAGGGACAGATGCATTATCCATACAGCTGTTTCACTGATCGATTTTCAATAGGGACAAGTAGGTGATCAGCCTTCTGTGTCCTGCCAGACCGAGACATTTTTTTTTCTTCGTCTCCACCGGGAATCGAACCCAGGACCCCTCGGTTCTACGCTAATGCATGAACCACTGTACCAAGGAGGCGGTCACTTTTTACTAGTCTTTTAAGTAGGGAGAATTTAAATAGAGCAGATAGAGCAATTCTCCATCAACAAGGTTTAATGTTTTTTTTTACTAAGGCCAAGTATTAGTGCCAAATTGAAGATATTTGATTAATTTACCTACAGTATTTTTTTATTCTTCCCTAGTTAAATAATCTATTAAATAAGGCGTTTTCGTTTGTTAGTCATCGTTTTGTTATGTAGCTAACCTGCATAAAATTAAGTTCACACTAGTCTCGATTAGATATAAATTTTTAACACTAATAGAGGGCTCTAACTAATCAAAAAAAATTGGTTGTCTGTAAAGTCGGTTTACTGACGATAGTAGAACGTGACAATGTCCGATTGTGCTTCTTTGTCGCTCGTTCCGCGCTCTCGCTTGCACTTCAAGCCTTACATGGAACGCCTCAGAGCGAGGTAACGCCGCATGAGTCATGTTTTTTCGTGCGTGCAGCCGGCTCTATCGAATTATAAGACGTTGTCACGTCAAAAATATAATAATTACCGCTACAAGTCGCTGAAATTCTTCCAAAGTAAGCACATCGTTCACCGGCTTGTCGCTCCTCACTTTCATGACGCGCGGAAAACGTAGCGTATAATCCGTTCCCGACGAACTGCTGCGTACTAATTCTGTTGCTCGAACCTTAATCAAACAATAATATTTATTTTCACATATTACAATATTATAACCCTAATGAAATATTGAAGAAAATACAAAGAAAAAGTTATGAAGAAAATGAAATTAAAACGATACGAAATTAGTCAATGTAGGTTAGATTAAAATTATGTGCTTGGGCGTTATCCCTGGAATAACTGAACTGATTTTGTGTTACTTCTTCAAAACAGATTATTGACTGCCGCGCCGCGACTAGTAAGATAAAATAAGATACTTTCTGCCATATAAAGAAAAATATAGCAGCACTAGATTATTTTAAATATAGGTTTACAGCAACACTTAAATTATAAGGACACAATTTCATTTCCTATACGCTATATAATTATATACATATTACTCACTTCCAAGACAACCGAATATTCTGGCAAGATCCAGAAGTCCGGCTTATCCTTATTGAAGAACAAGCATGACGGTGGTGGAGTTCTCTTTGCGATCGTCCATTTTTGTTCCAAAAGTGCGCACAGTTTCTCCCTTTCGTCGAACGTTAGACCCGTTGCAACTCGACCGACTGCTACCCAGCGTTTAACTAGACCTAAATGTTAGATTTCGTGTTATTTTATCGATATAATACGTGTTTTTTTTTTCAATACAATACATAAAATAAATATTATTTGTAGATGAAATTAATGACTAAAAAATATACATAACTTATCATCACTACATACCTAGTATAAAACAAAGTCGCTTTCTCTGTCCCTATGTCCCTTTGTATGCTTAAATCTTTAAAACTACGCAACGGATTTTGATGCGGTTTTTTTTAAAAGATAAAGTGATTGAAGAGGAAGGTTTTAGTATATAATTTATTAGGTTTTAGACAAAGCGGGCGAAGCCGCGGGCGGTAAGCTAGTTATCTTAATCTTAATACTATTATAAAGGCGAAAGTTTGTAAGGATGTATGGATGTATGGATGTATGGATGTATGGATGTTTGTTACTCTTTCACGTAAAAACTACTGAACCGATTACAATGAAATTTAGCACACATATAGAGGGTAACTTGGATTAACACATAGGATAGGTTTTATCCCGGAAATCCCACGGGAACGGGAACTATGCGGGTTTTCCTTTGAAAACGCGGGCGAAGCCGCGGGCGGAAATCTAGTATTATATAACAGCGGTGTACTGTTTTAGAAAAGTTAATTGAACGGTGACGTTTAATATTCTAGGGTCTATACTTAACTTTAACTGACTTAACGTTAACTTTCTTAATCTTAATCTAGACTCTTGAGTCTAGAATCACTGAAACGCTTAATAAAAGGCCAAAACGTGTCTGAGCCGCCTTACGCATTCAACCAGCTGAGAAAATACGTAGAATATGACCTATATTTATCTGTGTAGGTGATATGATGGATAGAGTACGTAACAGGTAATAATAACGTACTAAAGAGCAATCCCACACAAAATCCCATTCAAGTGTAAAACATCAATGAATCTCCTGAATATTCATGATCTAAATAAGTATAAAACCGCGAAAATGTATTGCAACCTCACATTCTCAAGCAGCTAACGATACAATGAAGGTACAAATCGTTCTGTTGTCTTTGGTAGTGCTGGTGAGAGCGGAGCCGAATGTGTACTGCGGGCGGCGACTGGCGATGGCGCTAGCGATGGTTTGTGGGTATGATGAGAAGCGAGACAACAGAGCTTGGGCATTGGACAGGAGTCAGACCAGTTCTTATGTGAGATCGGAACCTTGGCTGGGCGGAACAGGAGTGAAATCTTGGGCAGCATTGGACACTGCAGCGAACCATAACGCAGAAAATGATATGGGGGCTTGGATAGCGCTACCAGTTCGAGACAGTAACGAAGCCGACAAGAACGTATTGCCTTGGCTAGCAATGGATACTCAAGCAAGTCACAAAGGGCCCTGGTTGGCACCGCACGAGGCGCGCACTGTTAGCCGCAGCAAGAGGCAGATCGTTATGGAGTGCTGTCTGAAAGCCTGCTCTGAAGATGAGCTTATGACGTATTGTTGATAATAAACGATTGTTTGTACAGAATAGCAAATTAACTTATTTGTGATAGATTGATAAGAAATAAGAATATGTAGTAAGAATAAAATTTCATTTTATTAAATGTGTGGCTTTCAATTCCCTTCAATCATATTTTATTAAGCTCAGAATATTTATTTTTTTTTACTAATTTCATTTCTTTTTTTCACTTATTAATTTTTTTGTCAAGACTCAACTCTCAAGTTCTATGGAATAGTTGATTGTTGTTGTTGTTTTTTTTAAGAAGCAGTTGACATTGAGTAATTTATATTTGACTTTAATACATACATACCTTTATAATAAGAGTCAACTAAATTTTAAATCCGGTTATCTTTAACAAATTAAAATGTAACCATTATTGAGCGTGTTGTTATTGCAATCATTCAAAGTAGGCGCTTCGCAGTCTAAAGACAATAAATAGTAGAGCGAGCTTCGCTTAAATTCTTACTCAAACGAAATTTCCACTTACCACAAAAAATAAAATCAGTGCTATCTGTTTAAAATAATAAAACGCTCATAAAAGTTACCCGTATTGTCCAGACAGGCAACGTGGAAGCTTTTGGCCCGACCCTGCCTCTTGTTCTCGGCTTCATCAGCGCCGATCACCACCAAGTCCAGATCTGTCATCGCGCCCTCTGTGTACTGAAATAATTCGATGGTTTATATCCACAGCTCTCTAAGTTATATTTATTTTATTGAAGACGGGAAGTTGTTGCATTTATTGAGACCGATAGAAAAACTCATTTAATTTTTGAAGCAAAGCATAAGGTCACTAAATAAGTCATTTTTTATTAAGGAATTATTCCTTAATCAAAATTACTTATTTTTCACACAGTTTAATTTGAAAGGGACTTTTATTTAAAATGTACCACACACCTATAAATTAATTTTACTGTGCAATGATTTTGTGTGTTCTAATTACAAAGGTACTTTGAAAAAAAATGTATAAAGAGCAACGATGATGGGCACAAAATATTTTAAACGTTATTGACTAAGCCTTATGATTAAATATATTTTTATATAAAAGTTAGTTACCTCTGGTTTTATTTTATACCATCCCGCGTTTCGTCGGTTGGCTATGTAATATGAGTCGACGTCCTTCACAACAATACCCTCGTCCTGGTTTTCTATGGCCTTATTCAAAGCATTTAAAACATCCACACTATGAAAATGATAAAAAAATATTGTAAATAATATGTCTATTGTTTTATACACTGTTTATAAACATTTATGTACTTACGATTCTCTCATAATCTGCCGTTTACTACGCAATATGACTCCTTGAAGATTAACAAACATCGAGTCTAATATTTGTTGTCTTTCTTTTAATGTTTTCCCGCCTTTATCAAGCGGACCAATCAGGGACTTCCCATTGTAATACAGAACATCAAAGGCGCAAAAACATGGCCGAAATTTCGAGTTCTCCGTGATTTTCTTTATGTCGAAAGCCATGCCTAGTGAGGAAAAATTATAAGATTATAATATATTAAAGATACATTTGCCAAGAAGTTAAAAAATATGAACGATAAACTCAATTGTTCCATAAAAGGCCGGCAACAACTTCACAATGACTCGCGGCGACCCACCAGTTCGGTTGCCCGCTTTTTATAAAAAAAATGTGTGCGTGTACTAGTGTACACACGTAAGAAGTGAAACATCTTTATGACCTTAATTTTCAAAAAATAATGTACTATATGCAACTTTACAGAAATACGTCGAATCACGCGTGATAGGGATAAGAAAAAGATGGCGCGTAACGGAAAAATGTCACGCGTAACGAAAAAATGTTACAATTTTTTTTTTCCAACCCCGATAAAGAAGTTTCACTTCAATAATATATCTAATATTATATCATGTACCTTTGGAACCAAAACATCGATATTCCTTATGCCAGCCCATCATTTCCCCATCAAGTATAAAACTTTTCACACCCGGCGAAAAACAATCCTTCAAGTGCGGTGTCAGTAATCCTGAATCATATGTTTTTCCATAATTACTTGAATATGCGAAACCTTTACGCGAGAAATATTCAAATACATTGTCCTCCATATGAATCTACAACACAATTTTTGGTTAAAATACAGGAAGTTGTTTATAATCCAAATAGTATTAGACAAACGAAAAGTACTATAAACCAATTCAAATAAAGTTCCGCAAGCGTAATATACCTACATAAGCAGAGCTTTAGCAAAATAAGAAATACCAAATCCTTCAAAATTAACTATAAGCACCAGGTACCTACATAATATATATGTAGTAAGTAATCCGCAAGAATAATAATCAGAAAGGGTAAGGTATAAACGTCATATGAAAAATCCAAAACATCTACTTCTACATAATACATTTTATAAAATACCTGAAACCTTTCACCATCGAATTTATCCTCAATCTGATAGGTTTTATCCAACGACAGCTGGGATATACGAGTAATATCCAGCCTCTCTGATAGCATGGGACTCACTGCGTAGAACACCTTCACACCTAACTCTATTGGTCGCGTATCGCCGTCAGCCAAGTCTTCACACACCTAAAAATAATTATGTTTTTGCAGATTAACTAAATATATATATATATATATGCTGATATAAGTCTGAAGAGTTTGTCTGTCAACTTGCTAATATCAGGCACTAAAGGCACAGGCAATATAAGGGTCCACCCCTTTTCACCAATGGTGTTACAAGTGCTACAAGGGTAGGTATACCTAATGTTAAAATGCTTTAAGTATATGTACTGGGCGAGCAGCAGTTTAATGATGAATGGGCTTTTAAAATTTTAAACAATATAAATAGAAATCATGTACTTAGTTACCTTGCTAAGATTCCCGCAGCTGTCCAGGAGTTCAGGAGCGTCAGGGTGAAACGCAGCTAAGGTTCTGTGCGTGCCCATAGCGAGTTTTAAATCCTTCAAAATAATCCTTAGAAACCATTTCAGTTGCTCTGCAGTTAAGTTTTTAATAATAAAGCTGAACGCGTCATCCAGGACAGCTGTAATAAAATCAAACTTGTTGAGTTTTTCTGATTATAAATGTGGGTTGGTTTCTACAGGAGTTTCGCAATTTATTTTTTTGGGAAATGCGTAAAGTGTAACAATTTTCTATGAAATTAGAATATTGAATCTTAACTATGACTTTATTTTAAAGTAGAAATTAGAGCAAAGCCAAATTATTCCTGTAAAACACTTCTCACCAATTTCATTTACTATTATTACTATCGATTAGGTACTTTTCGATACTTTTCCAATGATTATTAACTAGTACCACTCTAAAAGTAACTCTTTCTGTTTCCTATCACGCCTAAAGCACTGAACCGATTTTGATGATAGATTAAACATTGAAATGGAAATACCTATGCAAGATTGTAATGCGATAACATGAATTTCACGCAAGAAAAGCCGCGGGCCGCCTTTAAATATAATTTCATTTCCAATAGGTACTCACGGCCTTTATTTCCGACTTCAGCGGAGGATATTCTGTCTAGCACCTTATTAATATCTCCTATAGTTAAGCTGCACGATTTCTGTGTCATTCTGTTCTTTAATACGAAATAAGCCACACCGGCGAAATCGCTGTCATGTGCGCTATTATGCACTGATCGAAAGTTAAGGAGCTCTTGGGCATCATGTGATTGTTTATTCAGCGATAGGACCTTAACTAACAGAGACCCAAGCTTTGTCTCCTTCAAATTATAAGGACTCCTTTCACGGTCTCTATCTGGTAGAAGCAGCCGCAAAACAGGGAAGAATGTGGAATTCTGAAATTGAAAATGTTTCGAATGTTTTGGTCTCAAAACAATAAACATGGTAACTGATGGTAACAAAACCTTCTTGATTGATGTGTTTTTGTTTCTATATATTAAGATCTATAAATGAAACCAATTTGTTAAGTAGGTACCATGGTAGGTACCTAATCAATTATTTTTGGATTTGGATACAACAGTACGTCTTAGATACCGATGAAAAGATGAACTCATTGGCATAGGACAGAGTCAAATGGAGGCTCTTGTTGTCGGAGGCCAAGGCTCCCTTCGGTTCACGACACTGCAGAAAATTGGAGTTAAAAAATTGAACCTATTTCTTAGAGATTCTTTTGTTTAATTAATATTTATGTATGAAAACGTATAACTATATAAAATAGAGGCTGAAGTTTTTCAATATCAGAATAGGTATTGAGGTGATCTCATAAGTTTTTCTTTAATACTTACTTATAAGAATGCTCTTTATTTAACTAATACCTAAACTATTCAAATTTCAAAGATCAAAAACTTTATCAAAAATATTTTACATAATAAATTATTATAAAGAAATGTTTTTATAATACCTTTTTATCAGTAACTTTTCCAGAATTAATTCTAAAATCATTTATAAAATTAGCCAACATTTTATCTTGATCTTGCCTATGTTTCTTCCTTTTGCTCAATTGTTCTAAGAGTGTACAAAGCTCACTGAAGAGGATATCGTTTGCTGGTATTTTCTCCATCTTAAAATGCTCCTTTACCTATCCTAGAATTTTCGATTTATTATTTTTCTATCATATTAAAACATGTCAAACTGTATATAAATAGTTACAAAGGAAACAAAACACAGATATACCATTTAAAACATTTATTATTTAAATAACAAGATACTCTAGCATTATTTTTCTAGCCATTTCAGGTGAGTGATCTTTATACAATATGACAAGATTATATGCAGTTTCCATTTTCAAATCTATCTTTCCATGCTTACTGCACACTGTTATAGGCTCGCACGATAAAGCTTTCTCATAATATTCTATGGCTAAATTATTAATGTTTAACAATTGATAGAGCCGTCCTAAATTGTAATAAGCTTCCTGGTCACATTTTCTCAACTGTTTATATGTAAGCATATACGACACACTCTGTAGAATAAGGTTATGATGTTTATCAACAGTTTTTTGGGCAGCCATAGATAAAATAGTAATAGATATCAAAAAAGCAGATAATGGTTCTCTAAACTGCTCATGATATTCCAAGAAGTATTTAAGAGCAACAAGATATCTACCAGATACTAAATAATTATTGCCTAAGAACAAATTTTTGACCCAATGTGGTTCTTTGTGGAAAAGCCTCGTCAGGAACTTGCTCTGGGTGGTGTCCTCTAGGGAGTTTATAACCAGGCTCAATAAATTCCATGTTCTATTTGAAGTATTTCTTTGAGCAAATTCTCGTATAAATCTCATTGCATGAACATAGTTTTTATTAAGAAGACTCGCTTGGAAAATATAGAATTCTATTTCTCTTTTATGAGATGATAAGCCTTTTATAAGCATAGCACTATATGTTAGTCTTTGCATAGTTGAGTATTGTTTTAAATCACAAGCAATGGTGAGCAACTCATTAAACAAATCCCACTCCTGTTTAGGGCTAAGTTTGAAGGTTTCATCCTCAAATTGCAAATCATTTTCATGATAGGCACTTTCTCCTCTTAATGTCCGAAATTCATGAATAAGTTCAACTCCACCTCTTGCCCTGCAAGCTATTTTCAACTCTTCTTCATGATTAAATTTTGTTAAAGTTCTACATAATAAAGCTTCTGCAACTTCCAAATATTTGGGTATCCTATTATATCTTTTAAGTATAGTACAATGTTCATATAAGAGACTGGGACTTACAACATATTTATAGTCTTGTTGAAGAACATTTAAAGCTTCGTCTATACAACCTTTCTTTTCTAGTATGGAAAAGAGTTTCCGACGAGCATCAGGATGTTGTGGTGCATGTTCTAAAACTTTGTAAAAAGCACTAACTGCTTCATCTTCCCTCTCTAAATTAAGTAGGCATTCTGCATATTTGAGCCACACTGCTCCAAGGTCGAAATTGGGAGCTTTTACTAGAGGTTCCAATAGTTGCATAGCCATTTCATGATGACCAACAGCTGAAAATGCCTCTTCAATGTCCATATACAAATCTCCAGCTTTTTCAACGTCATTAGTCAAAAAATCATCTAAAAATGTCTTAACAAGATTTATTGCACCTAAATGAATAAAACAAACCAACAGTTTACACTTAAGATCTATTGCTAAATCACTTGGTATCGAACACTTAGTGTAATTAGTGTGTTCTTCAATTTCATTTGAGGAATTTCGAATTGTCTCTATTTCTGCTTCAATGTCCACACCAACACTTGCCACAAATACTTCTAGACATTTTTGAAATTCCTTCTGTGATATTAATAATTCCAAATAAATATTAAGATCTTCCAGGGTAAACAGAGTGGGACACTTTTTGTATGCAGTTTGCATAACTTCATATGCCTTACTCTTTTCATTTGCATCATGATATAAAGAGGCAGCTAGCCTTGCATGTTTCATTATTATTTCACCATGAGTTGGGGCAAGGCATGTCACAATTTTATGATAACATTTCACTCTTGAGATAAACCAAGCACTTAATGTAAGCTTCATCTCTTCAATCTTGCTTATTAGATCAAGCCTTTGCATGTGGATATCAATATTCTGTGGATCTGCTTTGATAGCTTGAGTATAGCAGATCATCTCTTGTTTGTGGTTACCCTTTTGTTTTGAGATTGCAGCTAATCTTAACCACTCATTAACATCAGTTCGAGATAAGTGAGCAGCTAAGAGAGAAAACTGCAAAGCCTTCTCAGAATCATGTTCATATATTTGTGCCAGAGTTTGGTAGGGCTCCGAGGCTGTTGGTAATTGTTTAATTATTTCATGACACATCTTTTCTGCCATTTCAATTTCTCCTCTAGCAAATCGTAAATTGGCCTCACCCATTAATCCAACCAAAGCTGGGGTCAAGCGGGTGACTCTGCGACGTCTTTTTGCAGTCTGCTGCGGCTCTTCTGTTTTTTTCTCTGCATCATCAACTTCATCTTCATCTTCACAATCGTACCACTCACTAGAATATTCAGCGAAAGACATTTCACCATTCAAAAATTTATTTGTTAGTTCTGTGTCTAATTCCATTTTGACACCCATTTGATTTGCTGCTTCTTCATCCATTTTAACAGGTATTACAATTTTCTAGAAGTATTAATAGGAATATGTAATTATTAAAAAAAACTGATTACTTTACCCGTATGTTTAAAGTTCAAAACAATTTCTTATTTATAACGAACAATGCTTTTTTTACTGCTTATTTTATAATTTAATTTTGGAAAAATTTGTTACATTCTGGACACAAGCTTTATCATGCTATCAAAACACTGAGTAAAATATGTTCTGTGAAAAGTATATTGCAAAATTAATTCTTTTATCAAATACTTAGGTATTCAGTAGACATATTTTGAGTATTTTTAAATTGCAATGGTCCGAATCAGTCCAAACTCCAAATAAATATAGGCACCACACCACCACCAACACTTTACACTCGCCGCCGAAGGTGAGTAGTATATTCTTTGCGCCACACTCAACAAAAGTACTCTGATGCCACACTGCTGATGCTGAACGGATTACGAAATTGTCAACACCAAAGAGTACTATCACAGACTAATGTACTATATTAATACGGGTTAACACTCAACGTCATTTATCACAGTTGACTTGGTTTTGACAATAGAGTGCTTGAAAAGTGTTGAAAAGTCAATTTTGACATTTATGCCAACTGCCTGAATCAGCCGTTCAATAAAATGGCGGCCAATCAACTAGCAGCCTAAATTTTATTTAGCCATTTGATCAAAAACTAGGCAAATATTTTCGCTCTTTATTGTGAAACGTTTATTTCCATTTTCTAGCAGAAAGTGTTTCTCACTTACAATAAAATAGATATAATATAATCTATGACTGTCATATGGCAACGGTATAGTAATTTGTTGATATAATTCTCAGTCTTGTTGTGTTTAAAGTGTTTACAAGCAAGAAGAGTACTGTGAGGACAATGGAAGAGTTTTGTGACGAGGAAAATGTAAATTTACTTGTGACTGCTCCGAACCTTTTAAATTTTAAAGAAACTTTCGATCAAAGACTAGCTGAATATGACCGACAGCATCAAGGTTGGTCTGTATTTCTGTAAATACGTTTTATTACTTCATCAGCTGGTAATTATTTTCTGTTCTGTAAATTATGTTATTATATAGTGGATAATAGATCATAAAACTTCATGTGATTTGTGAATTATCTTTCTAGGATCGCATCGAAAAGCTTGGACATCCGAAAGAATTGAAGAGGTTATAAACGACATAAAAAGAGCTAGGATGCCCATGAGTTCAGGACAGCGAAAGACGGCTATGGATTATTACTATATGAAGAAATACGACATTATAGCAAATGCAAATGAAGATTGTTTAATTTTTAAACGACTCACTGACACTGCTCCTACGATACGCATTCTACCCAGAGAACAGTATTTTGATGTCTTATCAGATATACATACATCTTGTGGCCATGGTGGACGAGATAAAATATTGCACAGTATAAAGAATAAATACTACATTCCAAAGAAGGCAGTGGAATTTTTTTTGTCTCTTTGTCCTGTATGTGAAACCAAAAGAGACGCCCCAGTAAAAGCGATTGTGGCGAAACCAATTGCCTCACGTGATTTTAATTTGCGAGGAGAAGTAGATCTTGTCGATTTCCAGTGCTGTCCCGATGGAGAGTTTAATTGGCTTTTAAACTATCAAGACAACGCAACCAAATTTCTAAACCTGCGTCCTCTTAAAACAAAACAAGCTAGTGAGGTAGCTTCCGAGTTGTTAAAGATTTTTTTAATATTTGGAGCACCCTACATTTTACAGTCGGAAAATGGTCGTGAATTCACTGCAAATGTAACAAAAGAATTAAATTTATTGTGGCCCGATTGTAAAATTGTATATGAGAATTCGCGTTGTCGTCAATCCAGCAACGGTAGCAAACATGACGTGGAAAATATACTGCGAACCTGGATGAGTGAAAACAAATCAACAAACTGGTCCGTTGGCTGCTTTTTCGTGCAATATTCGATAAATGCTTCATTAGATCAAACAATTGGAACGTCTCCGTATAAAGCTTTATTTGGGAATGAACCGAAAGCAAGTTTAAAAGAAACTCATATTGCGACATCTTCTCTTTTAGCTTCAGACACAGAGGAACAATTAAAAAAAAATATAAAGCAAGAACCAGATGAAATTACAAATCATGACCATAGCAACAATGACAATAATTCTAAAACCTATATTGAACGCTATGAGTTAAACGTCACTTGCACAGTATGCCACAATGATGTCACTGGAGCGTACAAATGTGAATGGTGTAATAATCATAATAAAGTTGCAGGGGCAATAACTGTTGGTGAAAAGGGTCACAGTTCCGAAGTTGTAGGCATAGAGTATAAGGTTGAACAAGATATAAAAGAAGAATACGATTCAACATACAGTGGACTTAAACGTCCAGCAGAAGAAATGATCAATAATAATATTAAAAAATGCACAAGTTAGACAATGGTGTTCATAAAGTTGAAACTAAATATAGAACTATCTAATCAATAGTAGTATTTAGTATGGCGAAGTAATTTAAGAAAATCCCATGCGTGTCAGGTTTATTTTCTAAACAGGGCATTTCACGCAAAGCTGACACAGAAAAGAGGGTCAGATTTCATTTGTCACTAATATAGTATGTCATACCTGTACATAGACGCACCACACACGTGTTGCAGGTGGCGACATCTTGCTACAAGTTGTGAAGAAGTGTCCGCGACAAAATATATGAAAAAAAAATTGTCAAGTGGCTGTCGCTAGCCCCCAGTGGCTATGGTCTAAGTTATCCTATCTAAGTTATTTTATTTATTTATTTATTTATATTTTAGGAGAATCTACAGCTGTATCCTTAAAGATAGTCACATAATATAATACTTACAATAAGCCATTTACAGATTCTCACGGCTAGAATAATGTTAATATATAACAATTACAAATGTGAGCGATTACGTACACGAATCAAATGCTTAAAACCAATGCTATTGTAACACTAATCAAATTACATATCAACTTGACCACCAAACTGACGGAAGAACTCATTAGCTAACTGACGCTTAATGAAGTAAGAACTGCTGCAGAATAAGTCAAAATCGAACTGTTTTGATAGCTTGTTAAAATTATTGCTTACGCGTAGAATAAACGAGTTTTGACGATAGTTAGTGCTGACTGCGGAAGTAAAGATAGGATTATATTTACGAGATAAAATTGAGGGTGTGTATAAAGAAATTTTGGCTAGTAGTTCTGGGCAGTCTATTTTATTGGATGTAATGCCTAAAAGTAATAAAATATCAGAAATCTCCCGGCGATATGTTAGGGGTAGGAAGTGAAATTTGCTGCAGACCTCGTAATAATCCTCAGATTTGTACGGGACGTGTAATCGGTAACATAGGAATTTCAAAAATTTCATCTGTATTCGTTCAATTCTAGTTATATATTTATCGTATCGCGGATTCCATATTGGCGACGCATATTCTAGAATGCTACGTACGTAAGCACAAAACAGAATTTTGAACGTTTTCGCCTTTTTAAAATCTGACGAAATTCTCATTATAAAGCCTAAAGCTTTAGAAGCTTTAGAGATAATCTCATGATTACCAGATGATTACAATATTTTTATTCCCAACATCAACAAAACAACTTCAAATCAAAAATTTCTACTTAATCGACTGATGGTCACCCTATTACACTAGCACACGTTTGACAGATAATCAGATAGGGAACTGTGTAGGGAACTAAGCCCCTGCGACGAAATAATGACGTATCTAGCACTATTGAAGCACACATTGAAGCATTGAAGCTATAGGTTGAGCCGATGGTTGAGCCGCTGCTATATTAATGACATAGCTTTTGTGTGCATATATTTTGTTGTTTTGAATTTAGTTTTATTTATTTTATAATATTATTTTTGCAAATACTCACTGGTTAAATATAATTATTACATTTAGGAACCTACATCCTGCTAAAATAATTTACTATTTAGATGAAAATTAGCGTTTTGAGTTATTCGGTATATGTATAGCGAAATAAAGTTTCGGAACGTACCACTGTAATAGTATTTGCCCTTAAAAGGTGTATTATTTCTTCTTGTTAATCAGCTACAGAAAAACCCCACTTCAATTTTATCTTTATTATTCTTAATCTCAAAATTACTATATACAAAATGCATGCGTAAAAAAAATCGAAGCAAAAATAATGCTTACGTCATTCATTCTCATTATTCTCGTGTTGCGGTTTCGAACGTTATAATATTATGAAGATTCAAGTCGTCTTGTATTCTGTGCTAGCATTCAGTCATAATGAAATCCGTGGCTAGGTCAACGACACCGTTCAATTAAGAAGCTAGGCTATGAATTGAACGGGTAATTAAGCAAATTGGCTACGATGTGACATATTAAAGAAATAAAATTAAATATTACTAGATATTGTTTCGATTTCTGTCGATTGTATCATTCAATTGGATACAAATATTAACTCTTAGTATTTAGTTATTTTATTTTGATCTAAGCTTTCTATCAAGAAACTGTTTCTAACATTTTTAAATTTCCTTTTCACTTATCTCATACATCTAATATATGTATGTAAAGTGTAGTAACTACTTAATCTGTGATATGTATACACCTCCGAAACGGCTTGACCGATTCTCATGAAATTTTGTGTGCAATTTGGGCAGGTCGGAGAATCGAACAACACCTATTTTCGTAAGAGAAAGGCAGAACAACTTCTATACATATATAATAAAGTGTATAGAAATTGTAGAAAAGTCAAAACTGTACATTGAATATTTTTTATTATAAATCGAGAATTCTCAACTCAATGCACTTCATTTAGTGCGTTATTTAAGGTTATTACTTAAAACCTCGTATAATTTCATAGAAAGGATAATATGCAGTGTAGGGTGACGTCGCTATGCTGACGCGTAGGTACGCCAAACGCCTAGTGCGGTCGGACCTTAATTATTTGAAGTTTCTGACTGACTGATTTATGTTGTCATTTTGATTTTTGAAATTTGTTTGTTGTCTGAACTCTGAAGCTCTATTGACTATTTCTATTACTTATACATATTCTTGTGCTGTGATTGTGCTTGAAAAGTAAATATTAGTTTTAAATACTATTTATTTCCTGTAAAATAAGTCAAATTAGTAAGGTAAAGACTGGGTAAAGAATTATAATGACATCATTCTTAATCTGTGGTCATTCTGTTTTTATTCTTTGTTTTAAAAATGTAAATATGTTTCAGAATTCAGGTGTCTTCAACAGTCTTCAATCTTCATTCTTGAAATCATAGGTCTGTGTCAAATTAGAAATAGTTTATTCAAAACATTCGTTTTGAACGCCAATTTTGTTTTAAACAAAGCTATGTATTTAAAATATACAGTTAAAATTTAGCTTCTGATATAAGTCTTCTCTGACATATACCTTTCTAAACAACGAATGAAAATACTGGGTCACTTACCCTTGATCATGAGTAACAACTGCCTTATACAGAAAACCTTATTTTAATTGGCTGTATCATTGCCAATGCAAGAAAAATCAACTACATCATTGCTGTTATTTCTGAAACAAAGTTCTCATAAAATTTTTCTTTAAAAATGTGTGAAATTCTGCAAGCACTCAGAGATCCACTAAAAGATATAGAAAGCGAATATGTAAAGAATACTGATGATATTTATAAAGCAGCTGAACCCACATTATCAGATATGCCAGTTGAGGTATTGTAATTTTTTTTTTTTACTTCCTAGTTCCTATCCTATAAAATAATATATTGCTTTGATAATAATAACAAGTATTTTTTACAGATCATTTTAAAAATATGTTCCTTCCTGGATTGTCATTTTTTAAAGTATACATTTAGTAGGGTCTGTACAAGGTTTGAGGATATATTGGCTGATGATCATTTATGGAAGTATTGGGTAAATAACAAAATGAATGGTTGTTTTCCCGCTTTACCAAATTTGAAAATATGGGATGAAGTGCAAATTGATTGGGAGGAAGTATGTGTTGAAATAGATTCTGAGAAAAAGAAATGGACTGATGTTGAGAATACAACACAACACATAATAATAAAGGATGTTCACTATGCTTCTGTGGATGCAGTGCTCTTGTTAAATGTAGGTAATAATTCAAAAGTTTCTTAAAAGTAGATTTATGTATTTGATTTATTTATTTTATATACAAAGAATAAGTACCCCATTTTTTTAACAAATTTAAAAGTTTTAGTCAAACCATAGATTGTAATGTATTTTCATATCTTTTACTAGAAAGGTGAAACATGTATATCTGGAGGAAGGGATAGAAGTTTAGCGATGTGGAACATACTGGAGATGAGATCTGATATAGATAATAAGCCTACGAAGATGAGACATGATGCTCATGCTGGCTGGGTTTGGGATCTTGCCGCTGACAATACAGACTGTGCTTCAATTGTATATTCTGCCTCTTGGGACAATACTGTCAAAGCATGGGATTTAGGTGCTGAGTTTTCTTGTGTGGAAACCTTTCGGTAATTGATCTTGTTCTAAATTAACAATCATTTTAGTTAGTGCAATATTGTACTGTTGCATTTTCTCCATTCTCAAACATATAAAATTATTTTTTTCAGATGTGGTATGACTGCTTTATCTGTTGTAGCGTGGAATAATATTGTAATGGCTGGACTATATTCAAATAAAGTGCTGTCTTTTGACTTAAGATCAGGACCAAACCCAATTAGTTTTTATAAACCTCACAAAGGACCAATATTAGCTCTTAGTGCATACAAAAATATGGTTGCATCTGTAAGTGAAGACAAGACGTTAGCAATATGGGATAGAGTTGCAGGGAAAATGATTAAACACAACATAAAGATACCTAAAGAAAAACAATACCCTGTTTGTGTTAATATGAATTCATCAGCAATATATGTAGGTGACTCTACAGGTTCACTTCATGTTTTTAGTCCTGAAGATTTTGTTTACATTAGGTCTCATGAAATTTGGAAGGAAACTCCAATTGTTGAACCATCTCATAAAATTGCTGGTTGCTATCAAAGCAAGGGAAATATGATTCTATGCTCAGATCAAGGAGAAGTTAAATTTTTATACAATTGTTATCCACCTCAGGAATATTGTAGTATTAAAACAACTACTGTTGATGTAACAAAGGTAGGTAAATAAAACATTGGTGACCTCAGACCAATACAAACATTTTACCAAATTACCAGTCTGTGTTGATGACCTATTTTTAATGATTGATTTAATATGATTAAGGTTTTATAAATTATTATACTTTATTACTTACAGTTACAATATCAAAATGGCATACTAGCAGTTGGGACATGTGACAATGCACTTGAATTTTGGACCCCAAAGGAGGAAGCACAATCAACAGATAATATATGAAAGTTTAAAAAACAAATTATATTTAAAACTAGCGGTCCGCCCCGGCTTCGCCCGTGGTACATGTTTACGTTTTCATAAGAACCATCCTCGTACTTCAAGGAATATAATAAAAAAAGAATTATCGAAATCGGTTCAGCCGTTCTCGAGTTATGCGCTTACCAACACATTTTGCGATTCATTTTTATATTACTTATAGATTATAACTCTGAACTTTTTTCATCCATTACTTATTATTAGATTTATACTTGAGAATCTAACCAAATAGCACTTGAATTAATTTATGTTCAATTTTATTATTTTATTAACATTGAATTTGATATAGCAACAATTTAAAGATGTATTATGTCCATGATTAACCTACATTTAAAAATATCTTTGAACGTTTATTTTAAACAGGGCTTACAAAAATGCTCAAAAATGTTTTCTAATATTGTCAATTTATATAATAGATTTTTTCTGTGATTAACACAAAAATGAAAAAATTGCAAAACATGGACAAATTGTTACAAATTACTTTTAATAAAATCAATTCCAATAATAGAAAACCTCAGTTGTTACTCATATAATCATATTAACATTACAGTAACAAAGATTTTATGAACAATAACATAACATTGTGATAGTATATTTTTCTTTTTATTAAAAAAAATATTTGTTATAATTTAAATAAATTCTTATAAGTATTAATAATCTATCTTGATGAAGACTTCTTATGACTGACTAATGTTGTTTTATGACTGACTAATTGTTGGAGCTCAAAATTTGCACATTTTATTATTTTGTATGACTATAATATCTGTGTGGAGAAGTTGTGAGATAATGTATTATTTAATTACATAATGTGTATAAAGTTATTCATAAACATTTAAATTTTCAGTCTGTATCCGATTTCCGAGGCAATCTTTTATTATTATTTAAAGTGTTTTTTATGAATACATAATGGCAATGGAGCAGCTTTGTAAAACAAAACATTAAGGTATACACACAATTATATTTTAAGTAAAAAGATGTAGATAGGATACAACAGAATATTCGATTTAAAACGCTAATTACATAACGCACACATAATTAGACGAAGATGGCATGGTTCAATTATTTTGAGCGAAAAAGAGAAGACTGAAGTAAATTCTGGCTAATTAGCCATATTATATCAGCGCGCCACGTGCCGGAGCGTGTTTAGCCTACCTACAGCTTTCCACTTTATAATATTATTGGGTGTATATCATATTTTTTAAACTCAATATAATTGAGACTATGATTTTTTTATTATTGATGTAAGCTCTCTGATATAAACTTTATTTTATTCCTACATAATTTAAAAGTTACCTTATTATTATTGTGATTTATCTCACTCGAACAGCAATGCTTTGATCAAAAACAGGGAAATTTAAGAGGGTTTTATTGAACCAGAAGCAAAAGTAATATTAAGAATATTCATGTATTTTTCCCTTTTATGATTTTATCATAGTAAAAAGTGAGAAGTATGAACGCGGAGCGCTTGGTCAATGGCCCTGCCCCCTATTCATGTATGTAAGCTCGCACAAAACGGTGCTCGGTTCCCACTCTGATACCTGTCTTATGGCTGGTTCACACTTTGATTAGTGCGAGTGCAGGTGATTAGTGCGAGTGCAGGTGTGTAGTGCGAGTAGTGTCCAATTCAACTGCGAGTGCAGGTGATTAGTGCGAGTGCAGGACAATGGTGAAATTCGCGACGCTACCCACAACGCTAAACACTAAACACTAAACACTCCTGTCCAGACGTGTTTAGGCAGGCACACTGCGAGTGAGGGGGAAGAGAGGGCGCGCGGGACGTGGCTACTCGCAGTCCACTCGCAAAAAAATAGAACACGCTTCTATTCACTTTACTACACAGCCTACTAAACACTCGCACTAAACAGTCGCTGTCCACACGTAGTACTACTCATCACCTGCACTCGCACTAATCAAAGTGTGAACCAGCCATTATGCGAGCCGCGCCATTGCTGTGAGTGGTCGGTGTTTGTGCATTGTTTGTGCTATTATTTAAAATATCAATGTGACAAGTGTGTGCTCCTAAGCGCCAGGAGTTCGCCTACTTCTCTCTTTCAACTATGGTTTTATCCTGTAAACAGTAATAAAATACTTGAAATAATTGTTTTATCAATGATTTTTATGTTCATAATATTTAAATTCATTTTTAAGTCGAGCCTGAAGTCGTACCTACTTAACGGCGATTTTAACATTGTAAAATTTGTATAAAATAACTTATTAAAATGTCGATTTAAAATGCGTTTAATTTTTAAATAAATTTAGACTCAATGTATTTGTCTCCTGAAAGTGGGATAACAACTTAAGTAGGCTTAAGTGAATTCCCGTGTCGCCTTGTGAGGTTTGGAGCTGATGCATTATACATCCGTCCCACTGATTGATTTTCTTTACAAACAAGCAGATCACAATTATTATTCTTTGTCCTGCCAGACCAAGAAATTTTTTTTTGGTCCCCAACCGGAATCGAATCCAGGATCTACGCTTTACCATCGCTTGGTTCTACGCTTTACCAACTGGGCACTGAAACAAGGAGAAAATAAAAGAGTAAAGAAGAAAAGAATAGGAAATAGATAATCCTACTACTATTATAAAGGCGAAAGTTTGTAAGTATGGATGTATGGATGTTTGTTACTCTTTCACGCAAATACTACTGAACCGATTACAATGAAATTTAGCACACATATAGAGGGTAACTTGGATCAACACATAGGATAGGTTTTATCCCAGAAATCCCACGGGAACGGGAACTATGCGGGTTTTTCTTTGAAAACGCAGGCGGGAAGCTAAGTAGTAAATATTACCACACTGAATTGGCCTATCTTTCAGCTTAGCACGCAATAATTCACGTCACCCTAAATAAAAATCTCATCGTACTCGGTGAAAAATTGAAAAAACGTCATAACTCCGAAACTTAGAGCCCTAGGTCTAAGCTCCGAAAATACCAAAACCGGTACATGGGGGTGATTCGGATAGCCTTAAGTCCTCTACGGCTCTACCTCCTGACTTCAGTATATCACTACTAGGTAATCTGTATATTATCATGACGATACGTATTGTATTTTCCTTAGGCGCGGGTCAAACACAAGCGGCGCGGGCGCGGGCGTGCCATAAGCGCACCTCTTGAATCTGTTTTGCACCACGTCCTTCTTATACATTTTGTATGAAAGAATTTTGGGCAGGCGTCGAGACGGCACGCCACGGTTGTGCCAAGGTTGCGCCGCCTTACCAAAATTATTTCATACAAAATGACAATAGCGCACCCTATGCACGCCGGCAGCGCGCACGCGGCGCGCTCCCGGCGCGCCGCGCCGCTTGTATATGTCCCGCGCCTAAGAGCATGTATTTTCGTTCCACTGCTTGAGGAATTTTGCAGGGATTCCCCGCCTACTTTAGAGCTATTACGCACTGTCGACCAGTCGCCGGCGACTCAGTCTCTCGGCGACCAAAACAGAGAAACTAGGGGCAGGAAACCAAGCCGAGCGACAGTATTCTAAGTACATTCGTGCTGAATCCGGTCCCTACAAGAGTCGCTACGACAGTTGCTTGCAGTGCGAACGCTCCTATTTGAAGCCGTGCTTCTGCGACTGGCGGTCGCCGGCGACCGCCAGTCGCCTGTGCGTCGCCACAACGCGGCGAGTCGCCGAGTCGCCGGGACGACTGACGACTCGTGCGCAAGCCCCTATTTAAACTATAGTAAGTCACAGTCGCCGGCGACTGAGTCGCCAGCGACTGGTCGACAGTGCGTAATAGCTCTTAAGGCTGGTTCACACTTTGATTAGTGCGAGTGCAGGTGATTAGTGCGAGTGCAGGTGTGTAGTGCGAGTAGTGTCCAATTCAACTGCGAGTGCAGGTGATTAGTGCGAGTGCAGGACAATGGTGAAATTCGCGACGCTACACACCACGCTAAACACTAAACACTAAACACTCCTGTCCAGACGTGTTTAGGCAGGCACACTGCGAGTGAGGGGGAAGGGAGGGCGCGCGGGACGTGGCTACTCGCAGTCCACTCGCAAAAAAATAGAACACGCTTCTATTCACTTTACTACACAGCCTACTAAACACTCGCACTAAACAGTCGCTGTCCACACGTAGTCCTACTCATCACCTGCACTCGCACTAATCAAAGTGTGAACCAGCCATTAGATCGATCGTGATAATGACCCATGAAAATATATTAATCGGTGGATAGCTAGCAAGTCTAAAAATTTTTTAATTATTCAATTTCATTCGTAAGTGCTTGTTTTATTAGATTGGGTGGATTGGAAAGATATTAAGAAGAAAATTACGTACATGAGTACACGACGCGTGGGCTCAAATCGACTAATGAAAGTTCGCCATTAGTAGCTGTAATTTTTTTATATTATAGAGAAAAAACATAAATGATAATGTAAGATACATTAAAATTTATTTGATACAATTTTATCGTTGCTAAGAAAAATATTAAATAAAGAAAATTATTATTTTAACAAAACAGATAATTACTAGTTCGTATACAGATAATAAAGTCACAACTGGCATTCGGCACCAGCCCCAAGGCCACGTTTAAAAAGTAAATATGTTTAAAAAATGGCTGAATTATTGTATAACTGTCAATTTCAGTGAAATCCTTTTTATTTTCGATAAGGCCCATGTTTAGTGTGTCGATGTATTTAATGAATAGTGCTTGTTTTATTAACGTATAAATGTATATATAAAATTTCACGATGAACGGGTTAAGTTTTAGTGAACTATGTTGCTTGTTTTGTTGTCCGCCATGCCCAGGAAAAATTGCAGCAAAGCTTGCCTTCCTGCCCCCTGAACCCACGTATGCATTTACACCTGACGAAACAGGATCAAAATTCTCTTTAACGTTGACGGAAAGAGCAGAATGGCAATATTCAGAACGGGAAAAAGAAAATATAGAAGGGTTCTACTCGAGAACGACTAGGGGGAACAGAATTGCTTGTCTCTTTGTTCGGTGCAGCCCTAATGCTCGCTTCACGATATTGTTTTCACATGGAAATGCTGTAGATCTGGGACAAATGAGTAGTTTTTATTTAGGTTTAGGCACTAGAATAAATTGTAACATATTCAGTTATGACTACTCTGGATATGGTGTCAGTGGAGGTAAACCGTCAGAGAAAAACTTGTATGCAGATATTGATGCTGCATGGCAGGCTTTAAGGACTCGTTATGGCATAAGTCCTGAGAATATTATTCTTTATGGCCAGAGTATTGGTACTGTGCCAACAGTAGATCTAGCTGCTCGTTATGAAGTCGGAGCTGTGGTTCTTCACTCTCCACTCATGTCTGGGATGCGAGTCGCCTTTCCTAATACAAAAAGGACATGGTTTTTTGATGCATTTCCAAGGTAACCTTCCTTATATTTTACATAATATGGACATGAGTCATTATTATCATTCAGGAAGTTACAACACATACTGCACTGCCAACAAAAACGTAAAGACAGTAAAATGAGGAAATTATGATAAACATAAATGCACATTTATAGATGTGTTGAATATTGTCATGCCAATCAAGTTTATTAAATTAAATCATTAGATTATTAAATTAAAAAGACATCGGATGCAAAAAAAATGTTATTCTGCAAGATAGTTTTGATGCATTTCAAATTCACTTTACTTGCACTAAAATTTAATTAGGTTTTTTTAGATATACCTTATTACAATTAGCACATTAGTAAAATCAGTTTAAAATCTTCAAATTATCTAAATTATTAGGATATCTTAAAGCAATCTAATTATGATAAAGTTGATAAGGCTGTATGCAAGATAGAACATTTATGTACTTTTAATTATTCAACATATTGTTAGGTACATAATCAAATGAACTCATCACAGTATAAAACAAAACATACAAATCATATTATTGGCTATTATCATCTGTTGTAATCTTTTTCACAGTACTTAATGAACCGCACAATATACCCTAAAATTCAAAAGGTCTTGTTGAAAAACAGGTTTAAAGTTTTACTAAACAATAAACAAAAAAAGTTTATTTAAAAAATGAATAAACATAATATTAATTTTTTTGTAAATTTTTCTAAGTTTTCTTTCATAAGATCCTTCTGACAATAATAAACCCAACCAAGGGAAATGAGAAATAATCTAACAATCAAACATAATATTATGGAAGATAACAAGATTTAGTTATAAACCATGAATATTTCTGTAGATGTCCTCAGACAATTAGTGAGATATTATCATAACTTAATAAATTAGACATTAGTCCATCATTTGATTGTAAGGAGTCTGAATAGAGGTCTACACTGTGAAATAATATTACCAATATTACTTACACAAAACTGGAATTTCAAAAATCTTGTTATACCCGGGGCAGTATTATGATCTCTTATTCCCAGTCAGTTTACGCCGTGAATTGAACAGACTGGCAAATTCAAATAATACCATAATAATTAACCATGGCTGGTTATTGCAATCGTAATATAATTTTCCAGTCAGTTCAATTCACCGCATAATCTGTCTGGAAATAAATCTTATAATACAGCCCCAGCTATTGTTTTTCAATAATGTAAAAGTTTTTGAAGTGAAACTTCTTTATCGGGGTTGGACAAAAATTTAGTGTAACATTTTTGCGTTACGCCGTACGCGTGACATTTTTGCGTTACACCGTACGCGTGTCATTTTTGCGTTACGCCATACTCGTGTGACATTTTTAAGGTCATAAAGAAGTTTCACTTCTTACGTGTGTACTCTAGTACACGCATACATTTTTTAATTTGTTCAGTGTGCTATACTTAATATCAATATAAATCCAAACATTACTATGTGATTAATATTAAAAAAAAAATTATTAACTGAGATTAGATTTTTAGAAGATTTTTAGATTGACCATTAATTAAATGGATATTTATTATTTAATAAATATATATCTAATATTTTGTAGTACAGACTAAGGACTTTGTACTCCATTATCCACAGTAAGGTATCAATGCCAATAATCATAGCTATTTACAATTCATGACTGTGCTTTAACAATGAAAACTATATTGTCACTTTATAAATACTGTTGTTTCATAATGCAAATCCATTCACGTAGGGTCTGAAGATACTTATTCAAATTTATTGTATTCTTATAATTTTAGACTTCATATTAAAGTTAGCTTTTTGATCTACTTTATTCTATTGTGGACTAAAAGTTGTTTTGATTCATCATAATGATCATTATTTGCATGAATGTATAAATGCACTATCATAGCTTTATTGTATCTGTATTGCCGATAGCAATGGTTCCAATATCTCCGAAATATTCAACTTTTACATTTTTTTCCCTGATCAATCATTGCTAGTATATAAAAAATTACTTAATATAAGTAAATAAAGTATATGTACCATATTTTTAACATATACTAACATAACAAATAATCTAAAACTGTTGTTGTAACTGTGTTTAACTCTACTGTGTTTAAATTACAAATAAAATGATTGCAGTATTGACAAGATCCCCAAAGTGACCTCTCCAGTCCTTGTTATACACGGAACTGAAGATGAGGTGATAGACTTCTCACACGGTCTAGCAATTTATGAACGCTGTCCACGTGCTGTTGAACCGTTATGGGTTGAGGTAATAAAATGTTTTACTAATCAGTTTATTTTTCCTAAATATCTGTATACATATAGTGTAAATACAAAATTTTCAACTCAAAAGTAGCTAGACTGATTTTTGTGCATATTGCATTTCTCTCAGTCCCAAATAATACGATAATTACAAACTTAAATTCCCCTTAAAACATTTATGGGACAACATCAAGTTCACTCATCTGATATCAATGATATCTTATGTATTTTTTTATTTTCATTCATAATTGATTTATTTTTTTCAGGGAGCTGGACACAATGATGTTGAACTTTTCAACCAATATCTCGAAAGACTGAAGCGGTTTGTTTCAGTGGAATTGCTCAACTGACAAAGACTGCCGGCCTCAGGCCAAACTACTCAAGGTAACTAATTATTATTTTTTTGTTAAATCTTCAAACATACTATAGATAGCATACATGTTCATTCATTCTCAAACAAATTGTTACTGAAATAAAAATAAATGTGTGACTCTCACAGGTGAAGATCCAAATCCTGCTTCCACACTGAGCTCCGGGACTTCGAGTTCGGCGACAGAGAGACTCCTCTAGCTAGCGGGGGCCGGGCCCAGCCGGGCCGGCCCCAACAAAAATTCAGTAAACGGTTCTTCGAGTTCGCACAATCTCGACAAGAATGTAGACAATAATGAGGCCGTCGCCGAGACGCGCAGTCCACGAACGATAGCTCACAACATTAGTATCAACGTGACCGACGCGGACTCGCCGGTCGGGGTGCGGCGACGCATCCACCTGCGGTCCCTCAGCGACGTGACGCCCGCGGGCCGCTCGCCCGGCGCGCGCGCCCGCTCGCACTCGGACCGGCCCCGCGCCGAGCTTGCGCCCTCCGCCGCCGTCTCCCTCGCGCCCTCGCCCGCGCCCTCGCCCTCCCCGCGCGTGCCCCCCGCCTCGCCCCGCAACCTCGTCACGGCCCTGTACCCGCGGGTGGTCCGCAGCGAACGATCGTCCCCCGACGCCTCTCTGCACACCCTCGTCGACGACGCGAGGCCGAGAACGGACGCGCTCACCGTATCGAACGATCCTTGGAGAAAAATGAGCGAGGTCGACCTCAAGAGTGCGGGCCGGCGCATGGGGGCCGCGACGAGAGCGTCCCTCGACTCGCCGCACGCGGTCGACCCGTGGGTGAGGAACCCGGCGTCCCGGGCGGGCTCGCGCGACGAGCTGAGCGCGGCGGGCGCGGGCGCGGCGGACGCGGGCGGGCGGCTGCGCGGGCGGCGCGGCAAGCTGGAGCGGGCGGCGGCCGTGGTGTGCGAGGCGTGCGGCGGCGCGGGCTGCGAGTGCCGGCGCGCGCAGTGCACGTGCCCGCCGCGCCGCTCGCCGCGCCCGTCGCCGGCGCGCCTGGCCCCGCGCGCGCCGCTCCGCGCGCACTCGGACGACGAGGAGCGCCCGCGCCGCCTCTACAAGTCCGCCTCGCAGAAAATCATTTGCTCGTCCGTGGAGCGCGAGCCGACCGCGACGGCCGACCCGCTGCTCGAGACCACGTGCTGATTCAAATTTTCTATCGACTCGTCTAAATGTGCTATGTGATCTTTTCGATGCTATGTGACTTGTGGTTCCGTTTCTTTACGTGTTCGGCGTGCACTTTCGATGTATGAGTATTATTAGTACGAATTTTGTATCCCTCTAGTTGTAAGGTTTCAAAATTATAAATGTATCATATTCGATTATTATAGCGAAGTTACGTGTTACGATAATGTGGATGTTTTATGATATTCTTTAAATTTTTGAGGTTGTGCATAATCTGACGGCTGAATGTGTACTGATGATTGCATTTTAAATAACATATAAATATAGGTATTATAAATAATTTGTAGCTGTTAACCGCGACCATGTTCTTGTAAATGACATTTTGCTAGTTCCTATGTTATTTTACACCTTTTATAACCCAACGCACATTCAAAAGTCAACTTTTGGGAAATGTGGAGGATTTATTTTCAATTTTTAACTGCTACATCTAATAAATATAATTATGTATACATAAATTTACACTGTATCGTTATGAATAATAATAGTTTTTATAATGAAATGGAGAAAAGGCATTAATTAGCACAATTCATTTAATACACAACATTTTATTATATTATATCATTTATCAAGTATCACAACTTAGAGATTTTATGTATTCAGTAGAGTAAACAATTGGCTTATTATTTTTATTAGAGTTTATTGTAAAATTAATTCAATTCTAAAATAATTTCCCAATGTGGGCTTCCAAGACAAGACAGCATTATATAATTATTCAAGAAATTATATCATTCTTTTAATTGTATGAAGTTTAAATAATTTAGTGGTTTTGGCTATTATTATTTTACTTGTAAGAAACATATCATCAAAATAATGTTAAAGCAGAAAAATATTAATTTTAAATGCAGTTGTATTTTATATTATATGACAGCTCTTTTTTAGTTAGACATACTGAAATAATTAATAATTATATACTGTATATTATTTCCAAGATTTATAGAAATTATCGTAGTTATATTAATGATTTAAATCCTATAAATGCCAATACTTAATATCATGTTCAACACATTATATCATAAATTAAAATAAATAACATAAACTTATTAATACGGCGTTTACTTTTTAAACTTAAATAAGCTAATTGATTGATACAGGTATTCTAGTGCCATTGTAGAGGTACATTTTACATGATTTGCTTTCTTGGTACTTAATAGAAAATTATAAAAAAATCAACTATTTTAAACATTATTTATTTTATGGTATTCTAAAAGAATTAGGGATACATTTATTATCATATCTTAATAGCCTGCAATATTTATATCATGTTTCTTTATAAGAATTTGAATGTTGTTGTTTAAAAATTGTACCAAATTGTTTGAATCTTATAAACAACTTCAGGAATGAAATGCAATTTTTAGAGACTGCAATCTCAAAATATGATGTAACAAATAATAAGTATGTTAATTTAATAAATTTAAGTGCACATATCCTTAAGAATTATTTGAATGAAACCCTTTTATCCTGTCCTATCCGGGACTACTACTATCTTTATCTAAACAAATTGTTTTACTATTGTTGAGATTTAGTTTGAATATATTCAGCAACCATTTGGGCTATATCCACAGAGGACTTCAAAACAAATGCATGCTCAACCTTAACTTCATGCAACTGTAGTTCTGGTTGGTATACTTTTAAATCCTCCATGTAACTCAGTGGTGCCCAATTATCACAATCACTGTAAATAACATTTGTCAAATGTTTTATTTGTACAATTCCAGCTTTATTTAATTCCACAACTGTATCCATCTCATCAAATGCTAGAAACATAACCTTTTCCATCACACTAGGGCTTATGACTTTGTAAATTCTTTCATAGTAGTGAGGTGGTAAAGATTTTACTAATATATACAAATCAATAAGAAATTTTTTTATGCAAATTGGTAGTATCCTTATTAGTTTAAGAATAAATAATACATAACTGAACATCTTTCTTAAGGTGTTATTAATATATTTTCCATTGGAACTGATTGCCATTCTTTGTAAAGTTGGGAAAAGCAAATTAACAGATGATACCCTATGTATTAGTGATGAATTTCTCTGCAAAATTTCTATTATCAGCCATGCTCCAATAGAATGTCCAATTAAATGTAATTTGCTTTTCTTATCAATGCAGTTATTGATAAGGTCGAGTTTATGTTTAATTTGACCTTCAAGATTAAATAAATGTTCTTGACTACTCAATATGTTTGATTTTTCATGGGGTACTTCTTCATGGCCAGCTTGACCTAAAACATTGATTACAAAATAAGTGGAGTTCTGTTATTTTATTATTTATGTAGAACTGTGTTATAATAACAAGTGACATTGGTATATCAAAACAAATGACAGGTATTGAATACAAATGGATATAAAAAATAAACAATTAAATTATCCATGATCTAACCAATAACACAAATCGGCATTGAATGTGATTGATATAACTCTGCTGCAAATTCAATGTAGAAGTCGGTGACTCCTGGATTTCCAGTGAGGCAGAGTATGACATCTTTCCCGTTGGTATCAAAAGGATTGTCCCAAATCAATAAGCTTGTTTCCACGCTATTTAACGTTTTGTACACTCTTTTCATATTGATTTTAGATTGAAGTAAGCAAGTATAATATAGAAAACTAATTATTTTACGATTTTTATTTACTGAAAAAGGGTGATCAAGACAAACAAGTAATAATATCAAATGTCAACTAAGTATTCTGATTTCATCATGTAAACAAAGATCGTATGGTTGTAGAAAAAATAAAAGTAATCAAATATAGACTTTATTAAATATACATTAAGCGGACTCCATATTACTTATATATTAAATATCTTATTTCTAACATTTTTAACCCAACATAATTTGGTAAAATACTTCAAATGCTGAAAAAAATGTGTTTTTAATTTTTGAAATGGTTTTTTGACATTTTATTTAAGTACGACCTTTAGTACGACATGACAGTTGAGGTTGAGTGTTGCCGTTGGAAGTTGGTTGACACTTGATGGGTCTCTCTCATTGGCTAATGGGTGCTTTTATAATTTACCGTGGCACGGCACGGTACGGCACGTTTTTATCGTCACGGTAAATTAGGAAAGCAAAATGTATGCATTTGTATGCAAACGCTTTTAATTTACCGTCCACGGCAACGGCACGCCGTGAACGGCAACGATCTACCGTGCCGTTGCCGTAGCATACTGCGCTCCCTATCAAATCGTCGCGGCATTGTTGAGAGTGTAGTGTGTGCGTACAAGAAATTTGTATGTGTGCGTGCGTAGCCAAGAGGCGCGGGAGATTAATTATTACTCAGATGAGAAAGTATGTAATAAAACGATTTTGTTGACATCCGAAAATAATTGAAAAACTTATTTAGGTCTTCCTTGCGCTTATCAAATAGCGTGTAGTATGACCCTTCTAAATATTTTACTTTTAAAAGCGGATGTTGCCAATACTTTCTAGTAATATGTCTTTTTTTACGTCTTAAATATAACAAATAGAGTATAAGTAGTCGCTGTCTCTTCGAGAACATGCCTGCACTTTGAAGACGCGCAAATTTAACGGCGAATTATAAAATCACCCTACGGCACGGCATGCCGTCCACGGCCACAAAACTTCTATCTCGTCCACGGTAATACCGTGCCGTGCCGTGAAACGGCAAATTATAAAAGCAACCAATGGCTCGGGCTACGTCCGCCGTCTTTTCCCTAAGGGCGTTTGTCCACTACAAGGAATTTTACGGTCCGGCATTCCGATTTTTTACGGTCCGGTATGGCACGCAATTAATCTAAATACTAGCTTGTGCACTATACGTAATTTTACTGTCCGACATTTTACTTTTCCCTATTCCGGATGGTTTTTTGAGTTTACGAGTCGCTGTAGGTATAATTGTTTTCGAGTGCCCACTTGCTTGGATTTTACTCTTTTTATTGCATATGCCAATTGAAAGCAAGCTCTTGTTTTACTTTCTTTTAGCTGGCAATGAGATTTGAGAAGTCGGTATTGTTATTTTATATACATTGACCAAGCATTGACCTATAATTATTATTATCTAAGTAAGTGTTGGTAAGTTAAAGTTCCAGTGGGAATAGATTTAGCTCCTCGTCACCGATTAAAATAAATAAGTGAAACACGCATTTTAAATCTCTTACGGAACTTTACTTTTTATTATAACGAAGTAATATAATATTTCACCTTCTATATTTTTAATCGTTTCTTGTAAAATGCGAAAACAATCATTTATGATAGCATTATATCGCCATACTTCCTTGAACTGTACCGCACTGATCCGAGTAAAGACGGACAGGTGCACAAGCAATTCATCGGTTTTTTCATGCCAAACCGGACCGTAAAAAATCGGAATGCCGGACAGTAAAATTCCTTGTAGTGCACAAGCGCCCTAAGGGCGTTTGTCCACTACAAGGAATTTTACGGTCCGGCATTCCGATTTTTTACGGTCCGGTATGGCACGCAATTAATCTAAATACTAGCTTGTGCACTATACGTAATTTTACTTTTCCCTATTCCGGATGGTTTTTTGAGTTTACGAGTCGCTGTAGGTATAATTGTTTTCGAGTGCCCACTTGCTTGGATTTTACTCTTTTTATTGCATATGCCAATTGAAAGCAAGCTCTTGTTTTACTTTCTTTTAGCTGGCAATGAGATTTGAGAAGTCGGTATTGTTATTTTATATACATTGACCAAGCATTGACCTATAATTATTATCTAAGTAAGTGTTGGTAAGTTAAAGTTCAAGTGGGAATAGATTTAGCTCCTCGTCACCGATTAAAATAAATAAGTGAAACACGCATTTTAAATCTCTTACGGAACTTTACTTTTTATTATAACGAAGTAATATAATATTTCACCTTCTATATTTTTACTCGTTTCTTGTAAAATGCGAAAACAATCATTTATGATAGCATTATACCGCCATACTTCCTTGAACTGTACCGCACTGATCCGAGTAAAGACGGACAGGTGCACAAGCAATTCATCGGTTTTTTCATGCCACACCGGACCGTAAAAAATCGGAATGCCGGACAGTAAAATTCCTTGTAGTGCACAAGCGCCCTAATTGCTCCGAGCCCGTATGTGTCAGAGGTGTATAGGTATGTGTATAGGCTACCGATAACAAGGATACGTAGCAACCAAAATGTTTTTTGTAGCAGTAATATAAAATATGCAGTTTGAATTCAGACAAAATGATTTAATGGGAAAAATTAAGGCATGTTTAAGCAAACTACAAGTTTAAAAAGTTGCAGCCAAAAGCTTTTTTATTCAATAAAAATTATTATTTAAATCAATTTATAGGCAAACAGCACCAAGTTAATTCTCATTTTGAGAATTGTTATTACTTTTTTTATAATTAATGACTTCTAACATGCCTTCACTGTTTAAAATTAGAGTCCTCAATCTCTTGTTACTACCTTGCTTTATCTTCACTAGGCCATATTCTATAATATTTTCAATGGGGCTGGTTAAATAATTTTCATATTTGCTAATGGCCCTAGTTGTAGTATCATATAAAAAGTTATTTGTCATTCCATCAGGGAAATGTTTCTGTATTTCTTTCCATCGAATATCTGTCCAAACTTGATATGGATATTTCCTCAACCTAAAAATACAATAAAAAAAATTGATCTATTTGACCTTTAATAGATAAAATATGTAAACTAATTAATATTTTTTTTTCAATGATTACTGTTTTGCATCAGGCAAACAAAAGCATGCACCACCAATTTAGATGGAATAAAAAGGCCCGTAACAAAACACAAGCTACTTTTATACAACCTCTTCTCAAGTATGCACTTCTATTCAATACAAGGTAACTTACAATAGTAGTATCTTTTTCCTCAGCTTTCTTATTTTTACATCTTGTTTAACAAACAGTTGTACATGCAGGTAGTAGTACCAAAATTTTTGTAACGTCAGATAATATTTGTCCATGTCCTTTTCAAGCTTCTTCCAAATTGATGTATCAAATCTTTTATATTTTAACTCTTCCAGTGAATAACCAGAGTAATCCATAAGGTGTTTCAAAAATTTGGTTGCCAATGGCAAAGACCATTTCTCTTTGTTTCTGTGCAATAAATGCTCTGAAAAAAGGCACAAGAGTATGGGAATCATAATCAAATAATTACATAAAAAGTTTAAATATAGGTATAATATTCTTTTTTCAATATATTATTAAACTGTTATTTGTGATGACTACCATTCTAAAGTAAACTAACTAAACATTAAACTATTAAATGAGCATTTCTTTTACCTTCACAGTCTTGGGCTAGCCTTTTATATATACCTCTAGGTTCTCTACAAAGTATTCGGGAGGCATATTGAATGCCATTTTTTGGAAAATGATAAATACACATATTAATTATTTTTAATTCAAGCTCAGTATATTTGCCTCTGTTGGGACTAGCATATTTTGCCACAAAGTAGTGGAAGACCTGATAGAGATTTCTTTCAAGTTTTTGTGCTAAGAATGAAATGACAAAACGCCTTACTTTCTCTTCCTGTCCTCTTTTGTTTCTATCTTTATTGCGCCATCTTGCAAGACACATTGGTTTATTTGGCAGGTTGAATTGCTGAAAAAAAAGATGCAAAAAATAAAACTCAACTACCTAATTAGGTTAATTTAACTACCCCTACTACACTACTAAATATATTTAAATTTCATTGAAAGTTTTGTTATTACCTTTACAAACTTTTCCCAATTTTTGTGTATTCGATCACACTCAGCTTTACTCATTTTATCTTCACAAAATTTCTCATCATCACTTGATTGTTTTAGCCTTCTTGTTAACCATCCAGTTTTCTGATACCATGGCTGCTCCCAAGTTATAATCATGGAATCTAGTTTATCTGCAAGTTTCTACATTGTCTTTTAATTTAACTAACAGTTTCGTATTTTTATAATATTAGTAATGATAATGAAATTATTATCTTATTATAAGACAAAAAGGTTATATTGTTTCTTATAATAAATTTTCTTGTTCCATTAAAATATAATTCACACAAAAGTAAAAAATTGATTATGTATCATGGTATAAAGCTTTAGATCTACAAGATCTACATAACATATAGATTACATCAATACATAATTCATTCAATACATAAATATAAAACGAGCTTTTTGTTATCCACAAATCAAAAGAAAAGAATATATATTATATATATAAAAAAATCAAATAAATAAGTAATTATAAACTAGTGTCATTCCATACCTCGATAAAATCTTCCTCTTCTGTTCGTAAGTCTTCCAAAATTATTGAAATCTGATCCTTGCTTGTGGGATCTGAGATTTCAATATTATTAAATATGGAAAATGCAAAGATACGCTTTCCAGCTTCCCTGTTTCTCACTGTTTCTGTTACTCTATGGTTTCTGTTTGTTTTCAAATTTAACCCTTATTAAAACGCTGGGATCTATACTTCCCACGTCTCAGATTGAAGTAAATCGTGTTTTATTTTTATATGCTTAATCCTTATGCAGTGTAATATTTATCTACGCAATCTTAACATTTTAGAGAACTTTTTTTCATGGAAATACTTTTCAGAGAATTATTACATGTCATGGTAAACACACGTCAAAGTCAGGTGACGTGATTTTGCAGCCGAAATCGACCGTTATTTTTTAGTTTTTGGTGTAGTGCTCAAAAAAAATTAGATATGTAGATTTGAGTTCTAGCTATGTAAACTAGACTATATTACGGTTGCGTGAAACGTAAAAATATGCCCAGAATCTTTCGTTTATACCTTGGTATAGTCGATTGAAATTAAGTCTTTAAGTGGGAAGATATCATCCCAGTGTTCGTCACTGCACACGACATTCGCAAACTCTATATATAAAATCTGTGTGTTTAAAAAATCTTTTTTAGTTGGTATAAGCAACTTATTTATTGTTATTCGTTATTTCCTGATCAGATAATTAGAAATCTTAACTCAATACATTAGTATTTACCTATTGTTTTTATTTTGTTTTAGAAAAATGCCATTTTTATGTTGAAGTCATTCATTTTTCAATTCCCGAATTCTTCCCTCAGTAAAAGAAACTTGCATTGATGAGTACTTTCACCTCCTTTATTAAAAAACTTGATCTTTATAATTTTTTACGATAACATTAAATTCACAAGTGGAGTCAGGGCAACTAACTAGTGTTTTAAAATATTGATGTCTGGAGTGGACACTGGGAGCTATAGTTCCCACCTTTCCAAACTTTTTACAAGAGAGAACAGATGACGGGATATATACTTCCCACCGAAAAAAGGGTACTTCCCCCCCACTAACCCCTTTTTTGTGTGTATTTTTGAAATCTACGACCCAAAATTACCCAGGAACGTATCTTACTTTTTTGTTAGCTCCTCCACAGGCTCGCGTTTGAATAAGGGTTAAATTCAGACCACCTCGGACGAGCGCTACACAGACCAAAAAGTTTGAGACGATGTAATAAAAGTTTCACTTTAAAAACATAAGAAATTACAAGAAAAATTACAAGTTATTCAAATTCAGGCAACTGGATGTCTATCTCAGTCAATTCTTCAGTTGTAACTTCGAAGTTCGATAGTTACAACCAAGAAGCTTATATATCTAATACACTGGAGATTGCAATTAGCAATAGGACCATTAACTTGTAAGTTTGTAACAAGAAAATATGACGTTGAATGACGCCTGTATGTTTTTTATCCCTTTCACACCTAACTTCCCACTGTTCCCAATTCGTTGTTTGCACTCTATAGATAGTATATCTATACCATAGATCTATACTAATATTATAAAGCTGAAGAGTTTGTTTGTTTGTTTGTTTGAACGCACTAATCTCGGGAACTACTGGTCCGATTTGAAAAATTATTTCGGTGTTAGATAGCCCATTCATCACGCTACGGGCAACAGGAGTGGAGCCACGGGGGTGAAACCGCGCGGAGCAGCTAGTACATAATATAATCTAAGCAATAATGGCTTATTTCAGGGAAGGTAGAGTGCTTAAGGTATACAGATATTTAAAAAAGTTGACGTTTGGCTAATATTATGACATTTTCAAAATCGTATACTCTGTGGTCTATCATAACCTTATTGTGATTTGTGATGTGATGTGATTGTGATTTGTGTTGTGGTTTGTATTCTATAGGTAATTCAAGGAGTCTGAAAATGTTATTTGTTGGACGAAATGATAAGATTCCCATTCAGGCAGGTTTATAAATAATTATTCAATCTTTACAATAAAACTAACTGCTGTGCAATCAAGGTAATTATTTTAAACTTTGATCTTCTATGATTTACGCGTAATCAGTGAGAATGATTTCATTTATTTTGTGATATTCAATGAATGAAAGGCGTTTGTGCAATCTTACTAATTTCAGTTTGTTTGTGAGAGAAGAATGACTGCCTGAAGAAAAATGTTTGTTTCACACGACAAAAGCGTTACCAAGAAAAAAATACAGAAACCAAATATATTAAGAAGGAAACCCAAGGCTATTGTATTGAAGTCAACGGCTGATACGGAATTTTTGGATTCCCTAAACGACAAGGACAGTGAAACAACTACGTATTTTGTTGAAAGTGATACAAACATTGATAATGAGGCCACCACAAAGAAACTCATAAAGGGTAATAATACATCAAAAAAGGTTTATCAAATTATCAATGATGACAGTATACTAAGAGATTACCAAATAATTGAAAATGAAGTAAATACAAGACCAAATAATTTGTTACCTGCTGAAATAAGTATTGAGAACAGCATATGTGAGTATTTTAGATGCTTCCTTTTTATTTCTTTTACAAAAGAATGATGTAAATACTAAATTATAATATTGTTGTATCATAATCTACAGTCCATATACATTCCTACTGCAGGGATGCAGGCCTTCTATGAGGTTTATATTGTTGTATACCTTTAGTACTTGAAATTCAACTTTCTCCTGTATGGATAACTTTTGGTTAGCCACATACTGTTTATGAATTAATTTTAAATTAGTTAGGTGATTAGCCTACTCTGTTTCAGGCTATTAGGAACAAGGGCAAATAGTTAAATAAGACTTAAGGGTCATATAAAGACATAAATTGACTACACCCTGAAAGTATTTTGAAATTGCTTGATTATAATTTTTAATACCTTTTACACATTTTCAAAACTCTTATTTAATGTATATATTATGTATGTATATATATATAGTGAAATCCATACTAATATTATAAATGCGAAAGTAACTCTGTCTGTCTGTTACTCAATCACGCCTTAACTATTAAACTAATTTGCATGAAATTTGATATAGAGATATTTTGATACCCGAGAAAGGACATAGGATAAGTTTTATCCCCGAAATCCTACGGGAACGGGTTTTTCTTTGAAAACGCGGGCGAAGCCACGGGCGTAAAGCTAGTATGTATATATATATATATTGTGAAAAAATGAAAAAAGTTGTGACTTGAAACCAAAAAATAATTACATCTAAATGTGAATCAAAATCCTAAGTTAAACCTCTGAAAGTCTCTTTTAATTTTTATGTTATATATCTTAGTCTTACCATGATGTTGAACATGTTCTACTATATAGAGATAATATCTAACTACCACTTTCATTTTGGAAATATTTTACTAGGTACTTAACTACTTAGTTAACTTAAAAACAAAATAGTCTAATTAATGCAATGTACCAAAAATATGATAATAATAAACACAGTTAAAATTTAAACACAATTTTTCCAGGTAATGATGAAGACCTTGTACAATCATCATTAAATATAGATTCCTTTTTAATTGAAAATACCACAAAACAGGTTGGTTTAAATGATTTTATAATTAAATATTCCACAGATTGTATGAAAATAGTGCATGATAAGACTTATCCAAAAGGTAGGATCTTATAAATATATAAAAATTTGTCAATAAATGTTATTGATTGTGTTTCTGATATGTTCAAAAACATGTAAAAAAATATATTTTGAATAGTTTTTAGTAAATTTCGACCTTATTTTAACAGACTATCATAATATAGACCGAGTCTCAGCTTACTTTTTTTGTTATTGGGGATAGTCTGTTATATACATATATCCACATCATATGGGTTCGATTCCCAGTTCGGCAAATATTTGTGTGATGAACATAATGTTTGCTCCATGTCTGGGTGTTAATTATCTATATAAGTATTTATTTAAATTATGTATGTATGTTTATCAGCCATCTGGTTTCCATAACAAGCAAAAGCTTAGTATGGGATCAGATCGTGCCATGTGTGAAAATTGGTCTGAAATATTTATTTATTTATTATTTATTATTCATGTATTGGGGAACTTTATAATTTTTTTTTCAGAATATTACTCTGTCTGCCAATGTGACACCTCTAAAAAACCAAGTTCTTAAAGCAAGTGATAAATTATGTTTCGGTTTTATTGATGACTCCAACAGATTAGTTATTGAACCATGTATGTATTTTATATTATGAGATAACTAAGGAATCTTAGCTTCGGTTATATTAATAACCTTAATTACAAATTTTAACATTCCCAGGTGATGTAACTGAAGAAAGTTTTTGTTTAGAGCCAAAGTCTGATGTAGTTAGTACGATGGTGCCATTGTCAGCAGTGTCTACTATACAAGGCACAATAGACAATTATGCACAAATGCCAACTATAATAAAAAGCCATAAGTTTTCAATAGAAGATCTTACTCAAAAGTCAGTGCGTTACAAGGTAGGTTATTCATTTATCATTTTGTTTATTTTTGAAATATGTAAGTATAAAATTTCGTAATATAACTAACTTACTTACTCACAAATTTTAATTGCTACACTATTTATATTTTCAGTGTGACGAACCAAACTGTAGCAAGGAGTTTTTAAGTGAGCAAAAACTGGTGAAACACAAAAATACTCATAATAAGGAATGCAGGGTGCCTCGGCAGACAACGTTGGAGTGTCCTGTGAAGAAGTTGGATGGTAGCGGGATGGAGGAAGCATGTGGGAGAACATTTCAAGTTAGGGGAGATCTGATCAAGCATTTGAATGAAGAACATGCACCTGAGGATGCAGGCTATAAGTGAGTATTTGTTACCTCAGTGGAGACGTAATAGTCATCATTATATTTTTTTATATCGACATAAAAACATTCAATTTCATTTAAACAATGTCTCTTTACATGGATAATTGCACAGAATAATTGTAGATAAAAAGAAAAAAAAATCATTTTCTTTTTGTAATTTCATAATTAAGTACATAAAAATTTTTTGTTGTTACGATACATATACGTATATATCGTACGTCTACGATATGTCTTTATGTAATTATAATCGGTAATCAGGTGCGAGGAGTGCGGGCGCAGCTTCTTCTGGGCGTCCGGGTTGCGCGCGCACAGCCGCTCGCACGCGGCGGGCGCCCGCGCGGCGCTCGCGTGCCCGTGGCCCGGCTGCGGCCGCGTGTTCCGCCAGCCGTGCCGCCTGCGCGAGCACAGCCGCGCGCACACCGGCGACAAGCCCTACCACTGCAGCTATCCCGTGAGTCGCTTGACACTTGAAATCTCATCACGCATCACACCGAATTGCGCTTTTAATTAGATATATTATGTGTTTTTTTGGTAGCGGGGAGCAAATCTTCTAATTTTCACTCGCAAGCTAAACACCGGGATCATTTATGGAATGCAGGCTTTAATAAATAATATAACTGATATTATGTTTGTAGAATTGCGGCTGGTCGTTCCGCACGGCGAGCAAGCTGCTGCGTCACTCGCGCGGGCACCGGGGCGACCGGCGGCACCCGTGCGCGGCGTGCGGGCGCGCGTTCCTGCGCCGCGAGCACCTGCGCGAGCACAGCGCGCGACACCACGCCGCGCGCAACGAGCCGCACGCCTGCCCGCGACCAGGTGCGTGCGTGTGTGTGTGTGTGTGTTCCTGCGCCGCGAGCACCTGCGCGAGCACAGCGCGCGACACCACGCCGCGCGCAACGAGCCGCACGCCTGCCCGCGACCAGGTGCGTGCGTGTGTGTGTGTGTGTGTTCCTGCGCCGCGAGCACCTGCGCGAGCACAGCGCGCGACACCACGCCGCGCGCAACGAGCCGCACGCCTGCCCGCGACCAGGTGCGTGCGTGTGTGTGTGTGTGTGTTCCTGCGCCGCGAGCACCTGCGCGAGCACAGCGCGCGACACCACGCCGCGCGCAACGAGCCGCACGCCTGCCCGCGACCAGGTGCGTGCGTGTGTGTGTGTGTGTGTTCCTGCGCCGCGAGCACCTGCGCGAGCACAGCGCGCGACACCACGCCGCGCGCAACGAGCCGCACGCCTGCCCGCGACCAGGTGCGTGCGTGTGTGTGTGTGTGTGTTCCTGCGCCGCGAGCACCTGCGCGAGCACAGCGCGCGACACCACGCCGCGCGCAACGAGCCGCACGCCTGCCCGCGACCAGGTGCGTGCGTGTGTGTGTGTGTGTGTTCCTGCGCCGCGAGCACCTGCGCGAGCACAGCGCGCGACACCACGCCGCGCGCAACGAGCCGCACGCCTGCACGCGACCAGGTGCGTGCGTGTGTGTGTGCGTGTGCGTGTGCGGGCGTGTTTTTATTAATAACTAGTGGTCCGCCCCGGCTTCGCCCGTGGTACATATTTGTCCTTCTCCTGGCTCTAAACTACCTGCCAATTTTCAGCTAAATCGGTTCAGTCGTTCTTGATTTATAAGTGGAGTAACTAACACGACTTTATTTTATATAATATATAGATAATATTCATATAAGTCATTTGTGTGAACGTGAATTTTTGTTCCAATTTATCTAGAAGTCAGTAAAGGTCACGACACGGTCTGCGATAACGCGTTATGCTACGTGCGCAGGCCCTTCGTCGCTCACCGGGTAATATGTGATTGGTAGAGTAGAGCCATTTGATCTATATGCAAGCATTTACTAATCACAACAAAAGTGTTATATTATATAGACCGGGAGATATTGACACAAAATTTCGAGTCATTTGTAACAAGATGGCGGTTCTACAGGGGTCTTAGTACGCAATGACAAAAAGAAAAATGATGGTGTGAACGCTGGTACACGGTCTTAGTCGCGTGGGCGTTAGTCGAACTCGTCGGATAAATAGCGAAAGTCAAACGATTTGTAACACAAAAATTTTAGAATTTACCGATAGCCCATAAAAAAGAAGTAGGCGGTAGTGTCATGCCATACTTTTCCGGTGTGACTTACAGCCCGCCATACCGACGCGAATGTGTTGATTTAAATTAAACAATTATTCAACCATTTGTACCAGGCTAACTTTTGCACAGGTAACCATCGTCGTGCAACCATTTATGAAAATCGCTATGCCATACTTTTCGGACGATTCCAAATGGTCGACATGCCGCCGAAAATCTGCAAAAAAAAATTTATTTCGCCAAACTTTTTTTACCAGTATTGCATTTGGATTTTTGGAGAGTATTTGATAAAATGTGACCATTATTATATTTACCATACTTCTAGTAGGGGGAAAAAGTGCTGTCATACTTGAAAAATTAATTTATTATTAATTTATATAAGTGAAGATTTCCAATACCTAGATCTTTGAAATTTTGTATTTATATTCGTCGATCCTCAAACTTACAGGAAAAATAAGTGCCATACTGTTACAAATCGTTTGACTTTCGCTATTTTTCCGACGAGTTTGACTAACGCCCACGCGACTAAGCCGCCGCTACCAGCGTTCACACCATCATTTTTCTTTTTGTCATTGCGTACTAAGAAGTAAGAACCCTGTAGAACCGCCATCCTGTTACAAATGACTCGAAATTTTGTGTCAATATTTCCTGGTCTAATATTACAAATTATTATACATATATTTATGTCTAAAATCAAAATTATAAAAGTTATTTCTTTTCAGATTGCAAACAAACATTTACAAACATGAGTTCACTCTACACGCATATGAAGAAAGTGCATCCTAAAGAAGATACAAATGAAATAGAAGATCCCGTGTCGGCTGATAACGAGCAAATATTGAATAAGCCGAATAATATGTTTATGGTAAGGATATTTTTACTTTTATCTATGAATTAGCCGCGCCCCGCGGATTCACTCGCGTGGCTCCGCTCCTGTTGGTCTTAGCGTGATGATATAGCCATTATATTCCTCGGTAAATGGGCTATCTAACACCGAAAGAATTTTTCAAATCGGACCCGAGTTCCTGAGATTAGCGCGCTCAAACAAACAAACTCTTCAGCTTTATAATATTAGTATATATTTAGAAATTTTTAATGTTTGGTCTTACTAATCCAGGTGAGTAACCCAGGTAGTTAAAATTCCACTTTTATTTCATTATTAATGACAGAAAATATGGTGTGTTGTCTTTTTCAGGTTAATTTATGGGATGGCTCAGCGGTAGAATTAGTAGAGGAGAGAAAAGATGAGTCGCAAGATATTCTCTTACAGTCTAATACTAGCAATGTAGGAATTGAGTTGGAGATAGAAAACGCAGTGAACGTAGATATGGAGGGAGTTAGAGAGGAGCTGGAGGAAGAGATAATGGGAGTGGAGGGGGGAGTAGGGGAGGTGACGGATATGGAGGGAGAGGGACAGTCAGCAAGGACGCATTGTACCTGGCCACTGACGAAGAGCTATAAGAGTCCCAATGATGGATATGTACTTGAAGATGATGTTCAGGTAGTAAATGAGATTAGTTTTATATTATGCTGTAAGAGATATTTATGGTTTTTAAAGTGAAACTTTTATTACATCGTTTCAAACTTTTTGGTCTGTGTAGCGCATGTCGCGTGACGGTCGAACCGTACGATAATTATCGTACAAATACGATAATTTTGTGCCTGAGTTTCACTTTTACCGTGGTTTCATAAAACCACACACCTTTTTCGAATGTATGTTAGAGTGCGCAGTTCGTTATCTCTTAAAAAAAAAAACAGTTTTACATGTTAAGACATCTATTTTTTTTTGTTTAAGTAAATATAATTTGAATTTGTAAATTATTAAATTGTGTGTGTAAAGAAATTACGGATTAATATAGAAAAAAGATAGGACAATGTTTTCACACAAAGAAAATGTCAGCCTTACTAATACATATTAACTTATTTGTTTGCAGGTGGGACAGTCTGAGGGTTCCGAGAGCAATATAGAGAACACGGTGCGCAGCGACTTGTTCCTGCACGGCAGCGTGTTCCATAGCGAGGATAGCGAGTGAGTTGCTCTTATCGCTTTATTTTTTTATTTTATTTATTTATTTATTTCATTTGTTTCAGATTAATTTAAATCCATATATTTGTTAGTAAAATGGCCTTAAAAACTAAGTTAGTATTATAATTCTATTTAATATTAAAACAATCTTATTTTCATTTACAACCTGCTTGAGACATGGATTTTGACCCAATGTCTCAAGACATTGCTGTCCCATCTGTCCACGAAGACAGCTAGGATGCTGCTGGACGATTGCCGGACACGGCGCATCATGGATGCCGCTCTTTTTCGCATGATTGCGTGGAATCCGTCAGTGCGCGCCTCCGCAAACATTCCTGACGCACTGCAGTATCTCGGCAACCCCAGCAACATCCTAAACATATTATTATACTGAACCCGGAGGGTATTGATCGCCCTCTGGGTGTAACTAACCCATAGGCTGCACGTGTAAAAGGATTGGCAAAATGCTTTAAATAGACTCACCTTTACATCGCGAGAGCAGCGTGCAAACCTACGGGCCAGCATGTTACCCCTGACGGCCAGCGCCCTCCTCTCCCTCTCAATGTCGGCGTCATCCACGAGTCCATCCGTGACCCAGTGGCCCAGATACTTGTATTGAGAGACCCTCTGTAATGGTGTATGGTCGAGAAACACCGGCGGTACTGTGTCAACTCTAAAACCACGAGATTGAAACACTAAAAGGTTACTCTTCTTAACATTATATCTGAGCCCGTGGGCCACGGCAAACTCTTCACACTTTTCTAAAAGTTTCCGTAACGCACTGATTGAGGGAGCCAACAAAACCATGTCGTCCGCGTAACTTAAATTGTTGACAAATTTACCGTCAATCGAGCAGCCGACACCAGTTCTATTGAGCCCCCCAATCAGCTCATCCACATAAAGGTTAAAGAGCCGAGGAGACGTCAACCCCCCCTGTCTCACTCCGCACTCCAACCCGTACGGTTCAGAGAACACGTTATTCCACCTCACCGCATTAATCTGGTGGCCATACCAATACTCAAAAAGACCAATTAACTCATCTGGAAGCTCCGTTTTATTCCTTAACTTCTGCCAAAGGAGATCATACGACACCATCTCGAAGGCCTTTGATAGGTCCAGAAAACAGGCATATACGGGGGTTTTCCTCTTTGTGTAGTATTGGACCGTTTGCTTTAGACAAAAAACAGCAGTTTCGGTAGACGAACCGGCTCTAAAGCCAAACTGTGCCTCGTCCAACTTTAGGTGCTTGCATAAATATCTGTCCAGCAAACCGTCCAACACTTTCGCCACAATCGTGGCCAACGAGATGGGTCTATAGTTCGACTTATCCGAAGAGTCGCCTGTTTTATTTTTAAGTATTGGCACGACCACAGTTCTAATACAATCTTTCGGCAAATATGAGTGTCTAATGCATAGTGTGAAAAACATAGCTAAAATTCTCGGCAAATGAGAGCCAGCATTGACCAGATGCTCAACACTGAGACCGTCATATCCAGGGGATTTACCTCTTACCATGTTTTTAATTACCGACGCCACTTCTATCGCCGTGATTTGGACCGGATTACAAACAGACGGATGGTTCTCAGTGCTGGACACCTGCCGCCGCTGGCTTAACGGTTCAACTCTAAAATGATCCCTAAACAAGTTAGCTATGCTCATGGCGTCAGTAGCGTCACCGACACTGAGAGGAATTCCTGCTCTATGGTTCAACTTGTTAGTTTGTTTCCAGAAATTTTTGAAATCCCTTTTAGCGTGTAGCGAGGCCAGAACATCCATTTTCATCATTTGCTCGTTATTTTGGCACCATTTTAGTTTTTTCTTAAACTCTTTACGTGATTCAACCATGTTATTGTAGATAGGCCCGGTATTAGGCCGGCCACAGATCAACCATTCCTTAAAGAAAGAACGGGCTTTTCGATGCAGAGGATGCACATGTTTGTTCCAGCCAACCACTCGCTTCCTATGATGACGATGACCAGACGTACAGATATGACTGGCCACCGCGGCTTCTGACATAATACTTATAATATTAGAATACATTTTATCTATAATTATCGTGTGTTGTATATCTTTACACATTTTATCATAACAGTCACTCAATTCAATTGGCAAATTAACATTCTTAAAGTGCGATTGACATAGGCTGTGGTAATGATTTATTTGGCTACAATTACGATCACCCCACAACACCTTGCTCAGGCTGGATAAATTAACACTAGATACAGGTTGCAGTATATTAATATTACAATTAATCTCAAGAGGTAGATGATCAGACCATGTGGAATTGTAATGAACATTAACATCAGAAACAGAACGCCAAGCGGCCTCGGTCACAACGCAATGATCGAGCCAACGTGTAGTTCCATGTGCGTCACTAACAAATGTGAACGTGTCAGACATAATACCTAATTTTAAAATATCAGCGCACAGCCATTTTTGATCTTGACAAAATTTCAATAATTCCCTACCAAACAGAGTGTGTGGGTGTGCATTAAAGTCTCCCAAAATAAAAACAGAGGCGATATTTGTACTTTCAATAATAGCACTTATTTCACTTAAGCACTCTGTAAAGTCAGGTAAGTTTTCACTGTTATCAACGGGCATATACACTGAAAACACTAGAAAAGACCTGCCATACACCTGAACACTTATTGCGGCTAGCCGCACACTATTGCACTGAATAACAGACACTGCCTTAAACGCACTTTTACGCCACAATAACCCCACTCCACCGTGAGGCCTTCCTCTTATGATACCAGCCGAGGTATCGACAGCCGACGTTCCCGTAAACCCGTAGTCGCGGTTTATACTCCCCAGGAACTGCAAGTCATGCGGAAATAGCCACGTTTCCTGCAGAGCTAGTATGTCGGCCTGTTGGCATAATTGCCTAATATAATCCACAGAACGTATAGCCGACTTACAGTTAAAAGTAATAAATTTACATTGTAGTTTTGGTGCAATATTGTTGGCCATTTTGGTTCTTATTATATAACTTATCTGTATCATGCAGTCTGCGTCTGAAGTGTACAAAACGACGAAAAGAAATACCTTCAGGCCATAGAGTATTATCCAAAAATAGATCCAGTTTGTGCCTAGGCACAAATACTTTATAAGCATTATATTCCTTTTCCTGTTTCATTTTTATTGCTTCAATGTTTACATCCACTTGCGTTTTATCCTTAATATAGTTTAGCTATAGCTTCAATATTTATATTTTATACATAACAACACTATAAAAAAAAAGGTGTGCGTACTAGTGTACACACGCAAGAAGTGAAACTTCTTTAGGACCTTATTTTTCAAAAAATAATTTAGGTACTATATGCAACTTTACAGAAAAACGTCGAATCACGCGTGGTAGGGATAAAAACAAGATGGCGCGTAACGGAAAAATGTTACACTAAATTTTTTTCTAACCCCGATAAAGAAGTTTCACTTCAATAAAATTTGATGCAAAATTTAGAGTTTAATAATTTATTCCTCGTAGTTTTAGATTGCAGTGCATTGGCATGTAATGAAGTCTAATTTCCTTGTTCTTGTGTAGATTGTATCAAAATGTAATTCGTGCAACCTCGCCTTAATCAAGCTTTGCCCCTACAAAGTGTAATTTTTATGTACAACTAGCGGTCCGCCCCGGCTTCGCCCGTAGTACATATTTACGTTTTCTCTACGTAAAAACCATCCTCGTACTTCAAGGAATATAATAAAAAAAGAATTATCAAAATCGGTTCAGCCGTTCTCGAGTTATGCGCTTACCAACACATTTTGCGATTCATTTTTATATATAAGATTTCGACATTTTACCAAAATTGTATCTAATTTGCAGGCAAATGTGCAGTACGGTGCGTGTATGCGAGCGCGGTCTGGCCACACTGGACGCGGACCTGCTGCTGGGAGCACCTTCACTTGATATCTCGCAGGTATACATATTTACTAGGCGGTCCGCCCCGGCTCCGCCCGTGGTACATATTTCGCAATAAAAGGTAGCCTATGTCCTTTCTCGGGTTTTTCTCAAGGAAATAACAAATAATTTTTATACATTTATTCACACGTTGTTATGTTGAAAAATATCGATCATCTATTTTTTATATTCTCAGGAGGAGCTTTACACGGACGCAGTTGACGAGTCTTCCTTTAGAGTGTTTCTTTTGAGCGGTGAGGAGTTAAGTTGAACATAATCACTATGGGAATGTAATAAATTATATTTAGATAATTTTATCGATCGCTACGATGTGATCGTTTCGGTTCTTAATTATAATTTGTTTTAATATCGAAATATAAGATGAATATTAAACGCAATTAAGCTTTACAAGAGTGCAATGGTATTTTATAATATTTTGTGCCAATGGATAGGGAATTAAAGATGGCGACTTAAAAATGTTGTTCAAAAAATATTGTAACACGTGTTCTCATTGGTTGATATATAAACACGTTTAAGTGTCGTTTAGGTGTTGTTTCAATATATAGAGTAAGCAAGGAATTTTCGAAATATTTAACGAAATTAAAAATAAAATGTAATGTTCCCGCCAACTTGGTCACAGACTAATTCCATGTGGCAGATAAAAAAGTGTATGTTAAATTGTTTATATGATGAGTACGTAACGACTTAAATGTTAACCGACGTCAATAAATCGATTTTTAAATAGTGGCAATTAGCATATCGTCTCACTCGCACATTAGTGATCAATAGTTTTCTATCTCGCTCACACTCATGAGTTGAATGGAATTGGAATAGGAATTGTACTTTATTGACGTATTTTTTAGTGTGAGTTTGTAGTTTGATTGTATACGTGTAGTTTGTTGCTAGTTTAGATTGTAGCGTGACAAATGGCATTAAAGATGGCCCGAATATAGATCTCATGTAGAGGAGTCGGATATAGTTTTTATTTGTTATGGTTTATGGCAGCACATGATAAAGTTTATTGTCAATTTTTCATGAATCTGACATAGAATGTAGGTTCTTTCTTTAAAAGACTTACAAAATAAATTTAAACCTTGATAAACTAAGCGTTTGTCTCTTTCACTCTTGAAAGATTTGACATAGGAAAGAATGTGACAAATTTTTATCTTAGAACTTAATAACTTACTATAAAACTTGTGTGTTGCCAGATACCACTTTTTGAGACTTGGTAGTTGGTGTATGACATAAAATGTATCGAGTTTTAATATCTCAGTAAGTAGAAATATCGCATAAATTATCGTTTCTTGAAATATAGGAACCAAATAATTTATTAACGTGATTGTTAGTAAGTTGTAACTGCAGTTATTTCACGAGTAGTTAGCGGTAATTGGTAATAACATCTTGATATCAAACGAAAATTGACGCGCTAGACGTGACCGTAAATAACAACGCAGCTTTTTTCTTCAATTAGTGACTTCTGTGTTCTTAGTACTTTATAGTTACATAGAATAGAAAAGGTAGCGTTCAAATTAAAATATTATCTTATCGTAATTTGGTTGTTAAATGTTAAGGTGTCGTGATCACTTCTCGTGTTGCTAGCTGTAAGTTAATTGTTAACTAGGTGTGTAAAGGCGGTTAAAAACAGATTGAACGGTATTTGAGGGTAGACAAAGATTTTCGCTGTTGAAAACAGTTATATGCATACCACAAGGTTTTGGACCAGTTGTTTACGTCCTATTTATTCGTAAGAATACGTTTTAATATTAGCGAAATTTATACAATATTACGATACTAAAGCAAATTCGGAATTAAATTTTTGGCGTGCAATATTAAAATAATGCTTAGTTCGATTGTTTACCAGTCAATTGATTTTCGACTGCATTTAAAGGCAATAATGGAACGTGTATGGATTTTGAGCAAAGGTAGGTTTGTTTAGTGAATAAATAAAGAGATTTCCATTGCTCAATTCGGCGAATGATTTATCTAGATTCTAGAATGAGGTCTTGTTGATAGCGGCCGACATATTATGATCTCTGATGCCTTTTAACTTTACGAGGAGATGTATTGTGTAGATAAACGTCTATGTGTGTGATAACTTAATGTTTAATGTACAATTTTATATGTATAAGTAATAGCTTGAATTAGATGGTAGATTGTAAATCGATTGCTATGAATTAACATTCGAATAATTATTAAATTTATTGTGCAATATCAAATATGATATCGCGTCTGTGTTGTCTGTATGTTGGTTGTGCTATAGGGACTTTATATGTGTCAAAAGAATTTCTTATTGTAAAAATTTAAAGTTATTTTGCATTTTAACTTGTCTTATGTTTGACTGTTTTATGTACTCAATTTAGGAGGGTATCCGCGTCATTTTTATTGAACTAAAATCTAGCATTGAGGCTTTGCGACTATCTCTGAAGTCCGTATGTCAAAGTACCTAGAGATAAACTACGATAACATGGCGCGCCCCTCCAAAATTCAAAACGTTTGAAAGTATTTGTGAAAGTATTTACAATGCACCACCAAGATTCACAACGCATGTGTGCGTAATGAGACGGCCGTCAAACAAAAACAAATCCACGGATTTGTTGCTCGACTAGTCACGCTCTAATCGCTCATTATTATTAGTAATGGCGCTGCACTGACGTATTCTATGAAAACGACACGTGCGTTGTCTTGGGCGCTCGGCAACTTATGATTAGTTGACCAACAAATCTGGTAATAAGTGAGATATTACCTGCTACTAAAGTACTAAAGACGAATACGTACAACTACATACAAACTCCTTCGTAATAGGGGTGACAGACGTACGAGTAAGTACGCGAACTTGTGGCTCGACGACCTTTTTCGCTCGTGTGTCACCCCAAGTACGCGTACTTAAAAACCGTCGAGTAAGTTCGTTGACGATCCAACATGTTTGAAATTTTACTCGTAGCCCGCCTTCGCTCGCACGTCTGTCACCGCCGCGAGCCGCGAGCCTATACTCGGATTTTTAATTAGATAAAGTAAACTGACAGCAGCTAATGTCACTTTGTAAAATAATGTTGCCACATTTAAAGTAATAGTGAGGAATTCAGTTCTCATTCAATCAGATGAATGAACAATGAGTGTGAATAGTTCATCATTTCAAACTATAAAATAACATTATTTCTAATTGTAATATATAAAGCTATATAAGATATAAGTTACTAGTATAATGTAATTATAATCATTTTTTTATTTTTATTTTTACGATGTTTACGTTACTGTTTTCTTAATTTTTTCGTTAATTGTAACTAATTACGTTGTGTTTGTTGTCATTGTTGTGTTTATTTGGTGTTATATTGTTACACACTAAATATTCACTAGACGATCGATTCAATTTCATTCATTCCCGATTTTGAATCATTCACTTTGTGACAACTCTATTTTTATTTCATCAAAAACTGACAACACAGAAAACGTCAGTTTACTTTATCTAATTAAAAATCCGAGTATAGCCTGTCTAGCTATAATAGGTGTTACTAAGTGCAAAAGTTCAATTAATTTCGTCTTCTTCTTTTAGTTTTATGAAAATAATTTAATATAATTAATATGAATGAATATAATATAATTGAATATTGGCGAAGGTATCTTTGAATCACGCCAAGGAAGTTTCACTCCTGACGCGTGGGCTCGGCGCACACGCTCTTTTTTTGTAAAGTACCCTCAAAATATAATAGTAAAAACGAAAATATATCCTTCAATTTTTGAACATTTATTTTGTTAGAATGCTATTTACTTAAAAATAAGTGCTGGTTATTAAATTTAAAATGTCTATATTTAATTCCTGAATAACATAAAATTCCCTCTGTTGATGACATAGAGACATTCGATATCGGTGACACGCGAGAAGCTACTGACCAAGCTCTACGTGTGTCACCGACGTCGAGCCGAGTAAGTACGCGAACTTTAAAACCGCGATTTTAAAGTTCGTACGTCTATCAGCCCTTTAAGGATGTCACTACACACTTTGAAACAGTAATTTGGAGGGGCGCGCCATGTTATCGTAGTTTATCTCTACTTCTTTCTTTCATAATGACATGGTTAATATTTTATTACATATATAATTTCTACGCCACATTTATAAGTAATTTAAAAATAATTTCATTTAGATTCGATATTTATATAATAAAAATACTGCTCAAATTGAAGTCGTTTACTGCAATATGATTTTTAGCAATCGGTTTATATATTGATATTTTTTATTGATGTAGTATTTAATTATACTGTACATAAGAAAATATATTTTTGGAGATGTAAACGTATAAGATTGCTTATTTTTCGAGACTGTTGTCCAAAAATAATTTTGTTAAAATTCTTATGTAATAAGGTTAATGTTTTATATACTCTTTGTTTGCGGTTGAGATTGCTAGCTGATATATTTATTATTTATAATTTAGCTTATTTAAGTATCTATATGAATTAATTATGCAACGAATAAGTACTCGTTTAATATTGGTTAAGGCATAACTTACTAAAAAAGTTTATTTCTCAAGATCTTTCTGAATTAATTTTGAAGCGGGAGGTATTAAATAAGATTCCATTGAAGCCTTGATTTAATTTTATTGTGTACAAATGTATGCACTATGTATTGCTAAGATTACATACATTTTGTCATTTATTTGCATGATGAAAATAATTCTTGATTTGATATATAAATGTTTGCCGTACAGTAATCGAAACCGCTTCGGAGTGTTATGTAAATTCTAAATTATATTTATACATTGTTTATTGTTTAAGTTGTTATTGTATATTTGTTTATACTCTGCTTATTTTGTAATCACGCGTTCGCACAGTACAGACACTAAGTCAGACTTTATTAATTAATTAATCACATATCATATTTAGTCTTGTTATTATTGTATTGTAATTGGTTGCTTTGTGTTTAATGCAGATTTTGCTATAGGAATAAATGTTTTTCATAATCTAGCTGGTTTTTTATTTCAATTACAAACCTTATTTGTCATAATATTCTACATTACGTCATAATACGTCTATACTCTGTATAATTATATCACAACATTAACTGTTGGCCTAATTTACTATACGTTAGTTAATCTTTTATATATAAAAATGAATCGCAAAATGTGTTGGTAAGCGCATAACTCGAGAACGGCTAAACCGATTTCGATAATTCTTTTTTTATTATATTCCTTGAAGTACGAGGATGGTTCTTATGTAGAGAAAACGTAAACATGTACCACGGGCGAAGCCGGGGCGGACCGCTAGTCTTATATATAAAAATGAATCGCAAAATGTGTTGGTAAGCGCATAACTCGAGAACGGCTGAACCGATTTCGATAATTCTTTTTTTATTATATTCCTTGAAGTACGAGGATGGTTCTTAAGTAGAGAAAATGTACAAACATACATACAAAAAGATGAAGGAAAACTAATCTATAAATTAGACAGGAAAAATAAATGAAAAACGTATAAAAAATACGAAATATCTTTAATACATCGACGTTATTTACATTTTACATAAAAAATAACTAGATACAGTCTAAGATAGCTTGAGAGCTGAAAATAGTAAAAAATATTAAGTGGTAATAACAAACATTGAGTTACTAATTACTATGGTAGTACTTAGTAACTCAATGATTACAAACTAAATTTTTCAATTTTTTTAATATTTTCCTCATATTATTTTTGAAACTCAGCATAAAAAGAACAATGTATTCTGGGTTTAACTAAACCAACCAAAAAACTAAACAAGTAAATTTTATTAGAAACATTATTAATTAAATGTATTTTAAGTAAGTAAGTAAGTTTTAAATTTAAATTTTATATAACTTTTATTACATTTTCAAATTGCTTTTTGAGCTCTCTAGGCTTGTTTATATAATTTATACATGTATAAAATAAAAATATATCTGGAAATAACTTCGAAAAATTATTCCAAATTGGCTATCTTTTAAACCTATTTAACCATTATTCGATGCGTTAAATATAATTGCGCTTGCATCGAAACATACAAAAAAAAACATACTTAAGTATTTATAAAAAAAATTTGAGCCCTCACGGGATACCTGGCAGATGTGAACCATCGACATTATTTTGTAAAAGTAATATGCAGATATACCAACATAATAATAAATAGCGTAGCCACCGCGACCGCCAGAAATCAGTTTTACATGCGTATAGGATGTTTCACATCAAAAGACTACCTACATATTTTTCATTTTGCTATCGTGGCTTTCATACAATTAATTATCAATGCCCTGTTTTTATGGAAACATAAAACTTAATGTACCTATAGTTATTTAAAGGTAAAATGTAATAAATTAAAATGCTGGTTTGAACCGAGAATGTAGGTACATAATACTTAGGTATACTATGTATTTATCAACTGTCGCTGATTCAATGCAACTATTATGTATAAGAGTATTTATACATAATGTTAAAATTAAAAAAATAATAAAGCCTTACATTATAAATGCAATTTCTCTCTTATACGAAATTGAATGAAGGTCAAAAATTATAAAACATTTGAGCATATCTTTATAATATGCTGAGCCTCCTTTATCAAAAATTTTAAGCATTACTTTATTGTAAAGTAGGATTATTTATATTTACAAATTGTTATATTGTATTGCTCTAACAATATAATATAGGTATTTATACCTACTCTGATCCCCTTCACAATTAAGCAATTTTATAGAATACTCGTTTAAAATGCTCTCTTTTAAAATTATACTTACTATTTATTACTGAAAAATTAGAAAACTAATATTTTGTAATTCACAGCTAATATGCCTAAGTACACATAGGCAACCTTATACTTACTAGGTATGCAACCATATCGCATCTCAAAGTTTTCTATTTTTTGGTACAATGACGTGTGAACTATCCACAGACCACAGGTACTAGATAATAAAATCTGTATAATCTGTGATAAACAGTATCTATTCAGCTATCAATAACACAGTTGAGCGATATTTGTACACATGCGTAAATACAATCATTGAAGTTCTAAAGATAACTTGCGATGATTGCGTTCTGGTTCAACTGGTTTACACGCTATAAAAACTCGTTACAATCCGACGAACCTTGTTTATTTGCAAACCATACTGATAGTTGTAAATGCATTATTATCGATCTAGAACATCTATTAGTTATACAGTCTCCGAGAGTCGATCAGGTGGAGTAAAAGGGAGATCCAAGCTGGTTGTTCTGATGACAGCTACGGAGATCTTGTCCCTGCAGAGGGTCAGGCCCCAGAGCAAAGTGAACAAGATGATCAGAGCTGCCACTGAAGCGGCGATCAGGGTCAGCGACCGAGTCGGTTCTCGCCAATCCAATATTTCATAAATGAAGGGGTTTCCCAAGCTACAAAGAAATAAAATTTATAGAAATGTACGTAGGCGCAAGACAATAAATATTGCCACTCTCGATTGTATGTCAATAGTTTCAATGTGAAGTTTTGAAATGACTAATATATTTGACCCAGTTCAATTATTATACATTACTAGCTCGTGTCTTCCTAACTATATTATTACTGTTGCCCAGCAACACTGCCTTCATAAAAATCCGCTCAATAGGTTTGGTGTACAGTGTTAGCAACCTGAAGTGAGCTGATTATCGTACCAGGGGCGTAAAATTATCGTACATTAGGCGTTTTTGGTTCGAAATTATCGTACTTTTTAGAATAAAGTCAATTATAAATAAATAAATCATATAAATTGTAATATTGATAAGTATGCAAGTTCTCTATAGTTAATCTTTGTTTAACTACCGCTGTCAAATCAATGGGACACTGAAACCCAAATGTTTTACGTGCCTTATTAATATTCATTATACTGTTTGGTTTTACGCGTGGTACAGACTACAGACCTGAACCGATTCCATTTCCACTTTATGTTCAATAAACGCGCCAAGTTTAAAATTCAATCTGACAAAATTTCACTGTTCCCATGAAAGTTCGATATGAAACACGTCGAAATTTCATATTTGTATGGGTGAAATAATATAAATTCTCGAATTTTGCCTGATAGAAATTATCGTAAAATCAGCGTACGATACTAACATGCTATCGTACATCGTACGTAGGCACCAAATTATCGTGTTTGTACGATAATTATCGTACGGTTGGGAACCCTGTTGGTGTATTGAGTAACAAACACCTATCGATTACAACATCTAAAGACAAACTCTCCTATTGGCTATTCGTTTTAATATGTAAGTATTCATATTGTATCTTTCTTTTCTTCTATAAACATGCATATATATTATTAAAACACAGAACAATGACACAACTCTTTAGAAATGACTGATTTGAGTTTATAAAACAGTATAATGTAAACTAACCTGTCCGTGCCACCAGCAGCATAATAGATGCCGGAGAAAATGGCGAACCACAGGCCTATAGCCATGGGCTGGTAAATGTGCACAAAGCGTAGGGGTGTTCGTGACAATATGAACTCGCAGAACACTATGCACGAGTTAAACCCGTGTGTAGTCAGATCCAACCAAAAGCCATGGCCACTTTCATCATCCTGTTCTGGGGAAAATTGGAAATATATTAATGTATGCAGAGCGGATGTTTAGCTCGACTATAAATGTTTGTAAGTGCATTATTTTTGAATAATGGATAATAGATGTTTACGTAAGTGACAAATTTAACGAAGACATGAGAAAAAATGTGTATCGTCTCAATTATATATATACTACCCGAAAGACTACAAATTGGCACCTTTTTCAAAAAAATTAAGAAATACTTAGGTATGTTATTTATTCAAAAAGAATGTGACCTCTTGTTTTTTTACGGACTAATGTTTACGTCTTAATAATTTGTTTTAACCGCAAAGTAGATATAAATAAATAAATAAATAAAAATCATTTATTGAGTACTAATACATTGACATAAAATAATACAAACTCGACGATCGCCTCAACTAGGTATAAACCTGTGCTAGAGACGACCGACGCCTTCCACATTAGACTTAGCCATAGCATGGACTAATAGAATCTGCCATAGCCAGTATTGTACTATAGTCTATACAAATTTAAATTTCACTACACTATAAATATATAGTGTAATATACCAACCTGGATTGTATAAAAGGACCCAATAAAGGCCTGTTATCATGAAAGATATTGTAACTGCAATGTTATACATGAGCCAATATAAACTGATATACCACGGTAGATCTCCATCAGCAATATCTAAAAGTATAAAATAAAAACAGTTTTAGTACCTAGATAGTAACTTTATATAAAACAAGCATAAAAATATGAGTATTTTTTTTATCTAGGTACGTATAACTTATAAGTATGTCTCTGAGAATCTAAGATGGTATTTGTGAGATAATATGTACATTGTACCTACATGTACAACTCGTTTATGGCGAGACAAATAATTGTTCTCATTATGAATGAAAATCATTTATTTCTAAGAAAGTAGGTAGGTATATAGGTAGGTAGGATCTAAAAAATATTTCCTTGAAACGGGTAGGTATATTATATACCTAGTGGAATTGTTTTTATGTCTTCGTTATATGTAGGTACAAGGATCCCAAGTGGGATTGCGTGAACATGTAAACATTGATAATCCTTGCGATATTTGTAAACCGACAGCACTCATAGACTTGTTTCATCATACATAAGAGATAGGCAATTATGGGTCTGTTATTACCGTGCAGTGTGCACCGCGCAATCCATGTCGCGGGTTCGCTGAATACAAATACAGTCAAATAGCGAGCGTGAATGAACACGGGATAAAGCGTTGTTTACACAACATCTAGCCTAGCTGATAAACTAACGGATAAGGCTGCTTTCAGACCTTTTCGAGCACCATTTTTCTAGCAACAAAAATTCTGCATTCCTCCTTCAACCTTCCCAATACTTAGCTACCCAACTGCCTTATAAGATTAATTGTAAATGATTTCATTTTGAGCCCTTTGTATGCGCACACTATAATAAAACAAAGTTGTATGACCAGCAAATTAAGCAAATTACATAACGTCAAGGTCACTTTTAATATGGCTCGTCTGTCGTCTATTACGAGTGTCATCGAAGCGTTGATTGCTGCAACACGTTTTGCAATGTTTCCTACCGCCAAGTAAAAGTGGGTTTCTCGGGTGTAAGTATTCTTGGAAGTGATTCTAAAAGTCAGGTAAATGCCGGTAGCACCCTGGAAACAGGTTTAAATTTTGTGCCTGTTGAATGCAACGGGTTTTTACGGCATTTAATTATCTACGTCAGAAACTCTTGCGGTTTTTCTGTAATTAATTTAGTTCGAGATAATGACGTTTGAGTGATACGTTAATCATTTTTATATAGTGCTGATTTAGCTATGAATACGTACGAGTAAATTAATTTTTAATATGTTATTAATTGAAATCCGGTTTTGTAATTAATTATCTCTTATAGAATATTACCTAAACAACTAGGTTTCTGCAGAGTATTGATCGTAATAAAGATGTAACTATTGATATAGTGATTTTAAAGTGTAATAGACGTTTCTGCCATAACTTATGTTGAATGCAATTTAATCGTGTCTGATAATCGTATTTGGATTTCTACAGCATATAATATATTTTTGACTCTCAGTGCCTACCTAGGTAGGTACCAAGTTTATGACTAGTATAATAATTTTCTTATAAAAAATCGATTGACACTATTTTTGTAATAATTGCATGCCTTTGTGTCTGTGCTTTGTTTTATCGTACGTGATCAAATGAAACATGAAAAAATCTGTTCATTATCCTCTATTCATTGTCTCAGGTTTGAAGGGCTACGGAATAATATGTACCTACTCATCTATTGTTTGGGCCTAATGCGGGTTGTTTTTACAACATTGTGTTTAAAATTATAATTTTTTTACAGTGTTCAAAAGAGAAATGCAGAAGTTTGATAGCAAATTTACCTTCAATTCAATGCTTCAGGCCTTGTAATTAATTTGGTTAATTGTTCGCTATCATGTAAGGTAGCAATAAATGCACTTATAAGAGACAAATTAATGGAGGTCTATCATTGAAGAAACAATGACCTAATCTATAGAACTTAATTATTAAGATGATGATCTGGATGTTGGTTCATACTTCCGTTATTTTCAAACATAAATATTTTTCACTATTTAGGTACCGATGTACTGTGATATTACAGCTTTTTTAAACTTATTACTGTTAACTCAATATCTCGAGACCATATCGTAACCATTCCATTACGTACCATACTACCATATCGTAAAGATAGAACAAAGTTATCTTTAAGAAACAAAATAATATATCTTTGAAACAAATTACTCTTAACTTTATAATATGACAATTATTGTTTACAAATACATCCCAATAAGGACAAAACTATGTATCTACATCGCAATGATATTACTTACCCGGAAGCCTCTTACATATAGCAAACAAGGATACATTTAACCCACTGAAGGTCATTATGAAGACCATCAGTACCCCCCAGTTAGTGAGGAATATCAACCAGTAAGGACTAGCACCGCAATACAGAGACCACGTGAGGATTGCCGTGGCACCTGCTGCCAGGAGCAGCCTTATCACTAGCATGGGCACTGGCGACTCTCCTCTTTGCCATGACGATAAGTAAAAATCACTCAGCTTCTCATTCGAGAGCACCCACAAATCAGAAAGTTTCACACTCTTCCTGGAACATTTCACCATTGTCACAGCTTTGGTAGTCCACTACTCTTCTATAAAACCATAATGACTCAGTTTACAACTGAACTAAATATTTCACAATTCGTAAACATTTGTAAGAGGAATGAGCGGATTCCTTATCGATGATATATCTTTTATCACTTGTCAATATAAGAAATAGAATAACTTTGGTCGCGGAAAAATTGCATTGAAGATATTTGGTAACAAAAAATAAAAAAAATGTTGTGAATTTATTACAAAAAAAAAAATTTTTCTTCCGTAAGTTGCCGAACAAATTACATATAAAGCGCGTGCGTTTCGCGTTCGACTGAGATGGTTGTGCGGTTGTGACTTGTGTCTGCCCGGCTGACTTGCGTAAACTACAAACTTTATGTAATCCATTCTTTCGCACAACAAAACTGTGGTATCGTGACACTGTGTCAGGACAGGTTTTAGCTATGCAAGGTTGGATTACTTTTTTTGATTAGAGCTGGGATTCGGTGACCACTAATCCTGTGGGTATAAATTTACTGTATTGTTTGTATACCCAACGACATTAACATACAAATCCTTACATTTAGAAATCTCTGTACGTAGATCCTGATAAATAAATGTTGTGATTTGTGAATATAGGTATTATGAATAATAATAAATCAAACAAAAAATCCACTTACACATATCGACCGTAGAGTGACAAATTAAGAATTTCATTGTAATAATTATAAGGCATCTCAGCCAGATATTTTATTTCGAAATAATATTGATAAAGCTTATATTACCAAGGCTTTAAAAAACAGACAGTTGACAACGAGACCTCAGACGTCCGTCAATGTTAAACCCATGGTAAAACTTGGGTAAAACCCAAGTAAAACCTCATACAATTTTTTTTATATCGTTGAAATATTAAACCTTAAATTTATGCCTCATTTAATAATTATTTTAGAAAAAACAAAAAAAAAATAACGTTTGCCTTCGTTGCACTAAATAGGCAAATATTTCAGGTGCTTTACAAAACAATACGACGCGAGGTAACGAGCTTGAGAAGTTGTATTCTTTATTTGAGCCCTATATTACTTATTTAGAAATGAATTTTCATTTGATATGTCGATATATGTAATATGATAGCTAATGTACTAACACTAATAAAGTTACAAAATGGCTGGTGTTTAGACCAGGGCGGTGGGCCAGTAAGTCAGTAAGCATTTTGCATTTCTCTTTCACAACTAACCAATTTTCGTAACGTTTGACCACCTGTATCTTGCAATGTGAAAGAGCATGTTTGGTAATCATTACTACCTAGTTACCACACATGGAGGAATAAAACAATAAATCAGTAACAAATTCATTTTATTTCGATGCAAAAATAACATTGTATATTTGTAAGTCATAAGTTAAGGGAAATATATAATAATACTAACTACATTTAATCGATGGGCAAACATGAACAGAATAAAAATCTGTTTCATTCGAGAACAAAGTTACGCAAACGATTCGCTTCTATTTCTTAGAGCTAGATCTTCATCGACTTGTACTGCTACATTCGGGCGCAGGATTTTATTGGCTACAGCTGTTCGTATTGCCGAAATTCCCATTGTTACCAAATGTAAGCTAAATAGGAGAATCAAAGTGATGAAGATCACGAGACATGCTGTCCCCGGCTTGGTCCAGTCAACCACAGGATATACGTATGGGTTGCCATACCTGAAAATGAAGTCATATCAATTCATTTCTTCAAATACAATGTGTGTTTATAATTATGATGAATTATTGTTTGACCGTGACCTTTAGAAGTTTCACTTGCGTGATCATTATAACTTCCGCGTCTAATGAGAGAACAATGATTTTCTATAAAAGATAAAAAAATAATGTTTTAATGATATTACTATTTACTACAATTATCTTTTTTTCTACCTTTTACAGTTATGGTTAAATTACCTAAGACATTTACTTAATATTCGTATTCAGGCCTTTTTTTTGTAAATGTATAGCCTAATTAGTATATTTTTAATTGATGTATGAAGGTACGTCGACTTTACGTAGTAGGTACAAATTCTTTTATAAGGGAACAATCACGTTCGTGCATCACGGAACAGATTTACCAATTAATAATCAATTTTAAATGGAGGTCATCTTTATTGTTCTATCTTTAATATCGGACTGATATTTACGAATTAGGTTCCAAATTTTTTGTTTGTTATTTTTAATTGAAAATTTACGTTGAAAACCATTTATTAGACTTCTCAACCAACTCAAAAAGCTTTGGAGCTTTTCAATTCGAATGAATTATTTTGGGTTTGTTACCTCAGAATTTTCGACTGGGTGAACCGATTTTTTATTTGAAAACTGGTGTCTGCAGTGTGTCGTATTTACAAAAAGTTTCAAAGTTGTTTAGTTTTAATAATAATTATAGATTCATATATTATTATTTTGTGTTAGTTCACTAATAAATAATAGTTGTTTAAGTATATAAACATTTCTTTATATGTACCTTCAAGTTAACTTAAGAAATATTTTATGTACTGAGAAATCTTTATTTTATCTTTAAGTAATTAAATCAGGTGGACACTTTAGAGTAGGTAGGTATGTGGTGGACTGGAGGATGGTTTTGATTTAAAATTCGAATGCTATATAAACTTAGTAACTATATAAAAGATAAATTTTCCGATACATTTGGAAAGGGCATAAAATGAAAGTGATTGTCATGGCATATAAAGATTTTGATCCGGGTAGGTACGTCAGCGATCAAGGTTTTTATTATTCTGTTACTGGTGTAAATTGATACATTATCGCCTCGTAATTTATAATATGATGAGTGCAGAATGTACAGAGTACAGACATTTAATACTAACTCGTATGTGTTTCATTCAGCTTTCTATAAAAGATTTCTTTTTTTCTCAAAAATTTCAACAATTAAAAGCAACTGAAAACAACTCACGGATCAGTGCCACCAGCTACGTAATAAATGACGCCAAATATCACATAAATAGCAGCTAATACTAATGGATGCGCCAAGTGCACCAGCCGAGTGGAGTGGGTCGAGCTGATCAGCAACAGGAACATCACCAATGAGTTGATGCCATGTATCGCGATGTCCAAGCCACGGTTCATTTCTTCCAAGAAGTTTGCTGTAATCGAAGGGTTATAAATTTTAGAGATATGAATCATTGAACGTAAATTAGAAACTACTGTTTTATTGTACGATAAAGTTACTTACTCAACTTTTTATTATTTATCAATCGAGCGATTTTTTTTTTATTCAATACACTGTCTGATTTTACGATATTATGATGAATTTTAAGTTAAAATAATTTAATTAAACTTAAAAAGTGAGTTAAAAGACAGAAGCATAGCGTGCCTTGGCGGGGCCCCGTATAAAAATTTGTTTGGGGGCTTAGGAAGGGTAAAGATTTCTCACAAAAGCGCACGTTGGGGGCCCTGCAGATACGGCGTTAGCTACGCCCCTGTTAATAGGAAATACTGATTTCATCTAGTAATATAAATTACTTTAAGATTATTATTTAGTAACCTACTATAGCTTAAAAGTATTTAAAAATTAAATGAACTACTTACAATCGTACAGTAGACTCCAGTAGAATACTGTGATGAGAAATGCCAATGGTACAGATATGTTGTATAGCACCCAGTAAGTTTTCACATACCACGGCAAACAATATTCAGTGCCTGCAGAAAAATTATAGCAAAATATAATATAAGTACATACCTATTTTCAAGTACACAACAGGTTTTGATTAAGCTAAGGAAAACAGTTCTCAATTAATGTTAGTCAACTTTAATTTTCAGATGGAACTAAAAACATAAACAATGTAAACATGTAACTTTCACTCATTTACAAATTGTATCACTAATTGTAAACTACCATGAATAAAAAATTGAACTTACTTATTGGTCCATAAAAATAACAGCGAGCTGAAACCCCCACTGCGAAACCCGTTGACAAGAGCATTAGAAGCAAGCCCCAATGGGTCAAATAAATGAACCAGTATCCCACTGAAACGGGACTCAATATATAAAATGTAAGCGACGTTATAATAATCCCCAAAGCAGTCAAAAACAGTAAGGTCCTCCATATTAACAAGGGTACCGCAGATCTCGTAGTTTGCCAAACACTAAGATAAAAGTCCGATGGTTTCTGATGCTCCAATCCTATCATATGGAGTTGACACTCCTCCTTATAGAACTTCTTAATGGCACTCATTTTCGCTCTATTGGCTTATGATTACTAAAAAATAACCTAAATAAACGTTATCGTTTAAAACCGATATGATATCTCATGGGTTCGTTATCTATTGAGTCAGGGCTTATCGTCGCCAATTTTTTTTACTGAGAACTCCATATGCAATCTTTTATTTTCGAAAATGTGTATGTATTAACTATTAACTATAATCATTCGTTTATCATAATATGAAAGTGCACTTATTTCAAAGAGATTTTAAAATGTGTTTTATACTTATAAAACTAGGAGCTAGACAAAGAAGATAAATAGAAAAAACTAAGAGAAAAAACTTCAAATGTGTTGTTAAATTTCAAAATTTTGATTGTTGATACCGAGGCTCCCCAATGCACTTACATTAGAAGGACCAAAAACTAAAAGCCAAGTTTTTGTAACATAATTTATTTATAAAATTAGTACAAAAATAAAATTCAACTAGTAGTATATGTACAAGTCAGATTCTCCACACAATATACAAAGAACGTAAAGCTTTGTTTATGAGTGAAAAAGTTTTGAAAAAATGTGTAACAACAAATAAGCGAGTAGAGAATAGTAGGCGCACAAAAATATAGATAAGAAGTAAGTTAGTTCCTTTACTGCTTAGTTTCTTATGTTTGTAATGGGTCTACTAATTTACTGTGGGATTTACAATGTACTGGCTTATCTTTAGAGGTACATGAACGTACTACACCCTTCTCTCAGAATAACACTAATAAATTCGATATTTTTGGAACTAGCTGGCCAAACTAAATCCATTATCTTTCCTATAACATTTGCCAATAGCGTCCCTCGCTAGGACTAGAAGGGCCACCAAGAAGTGGATGATGATAATCAGGATAGCAGAGAACACCACCGCGAGGACGGCTATGCCAGGCTGGTTCCAGTCAAGCACGGGGTAGATGTATGGTAAACCAAATCTGTAAGGAGACATTGTTCTTTGAGACAAAATTGTTGGGGTTCATAAATTGCTGTCTATTGTTTCTTGTTGCCTCTTGTATTAAACTCTTTTACGTATTCAAGTTTATTTATAACAGTATACATTTTTTTGGGTGGTTTGTCGGTGATTATTGTAATCGTGTGATATTAGGTACTATTAAGTATTATTTACTAGCTGCTCCGCGCGGTTTCACCCCCGTGGCTCCACCCCTGTTGGTCGTAGCGCGATGATATTATAGCCTATAACCTTCCTCGATAAATGGGCTATCTATCACTGAAAGAATTTTTCAAATCGGACCAGTAGTTCCCGAGATTAGCGCGTTCAAACAAACAAACAAACAAACAAACTCTTCAGCTTTATAATATTATATTATTTATTTCACATGAATCTGACTGCACTAAGGACTGCACAAATAAACATAATGATAAAACTCAGTACTTACTGGTCAACTCCACCAGCAAAGTGGTAGATAAGGCTGAAGAACATGTACACCAGTGCAAAGCCGAAGACTTGGTAGAAGTGCAATATGAACACAGGCTGTCTTGCAATCAGTAGCAATAATACCATAACCACACTGTTTATGGCGTGTATGAAAATGTCAAGCACCTCGTTCACCGCTAGCTCTAACTCCGCTGAAGATAAAGGTGGATAAAGTTTATGTATAAAGAAAGATAAAGTTAGGTATACCTACTTAGTTATTGTAGCAAAATTTGAAGAAGAATTCATATTTTCAAGCTTTCATTTCCGTCAGCAGTCACTGTTTTCCAAATAATGCGATTCAAAGCACGGCCTATAAATTAATTATATATGCTAAAAATTTATTGTAAAGGCAAGGCAATGCAATAGTTATATGTGATGAACTATGTTTCTACTTATTTGTTTGCGGATAATAATCTAAAGGTACAGTACAAACAGCAATACAAACACTGTACGGTTTTAGAAGGGTTTTAGGTGGTTTTAGTCTATATATGTTTGCTTTAGTCCATGCACGGGCGGGCACGGCTATTTACGTTTTTATTTACACGACGAAAATTTGTTTTAAATAATTGTTGGACATACCTGCTTCTTCACTATCTGCTAGCCCAGCCAAAAATACCCAGTAGAAGATAGTAATAAACAGGGCCAATGGTAGCGCAATATTGTATAGCACCCAGTATGCTTTCACATACCAGGGTAACCCTAAAGTTCCATCTGTAATTAAATTGATAGTTATTTATCTACCTTCAGATAAATTCATGTATGTATCATAAGATTGGCTTCTAAATAAATAGTTTAATTTGTATGTAGTTTCCCGCTGGCGTGTTCAAAGAAAATTAAGTTGTCATACATGACAAATAACGCCATCTATTCGAAGTTTTGCGCAACATTTTGCGATTTTCCTTGGATTTTCCTAATAGGATGAGATGTTTGTCCACGATGAAGAGAAGCTTATGTAGTATTATCTAGTAGCCTCTCTAGCCACCTAACTATCTCCAGACATAATATGCATGCTAGAAGGAGACTTATGTTTATCTTGTGTGTTTACATACATAATATGCTTGGTTGGTGTCGTTGTAAACGTAAAGATATCTTAGATAGAGGTATCTGAAGATTCGATCTTGTTTTAATCGAAGAGATTGTTATTTATTGCCGATACTATTGTTTGATTATATTTCACATTTTCACAGGCAAATACAGGGTGCAAGGTGATTACTAAGCGATAAGGCCATCCATTGTGATATATTTTATTGTATTTAAATATCTCTGACTTTTATTAATGTTTTATATGCTATTGCTTGGGTAATAACAATTGCAATAGAAACTTACAATTAATATTTGTTATTATGGGCGCAGTTATCTTGTCTTTTTTGTTTTTCCAATGTCTTAAAATAAATGTAATCGAACTAATCCATATTTTTTTAAATCATAAAGATAAAATTCTTGAATATCTTAATACTTTAACATACTTATCAGAATTAGATTTTAGGGGTACTGAGTGACATAATATTTGATTAGGTACATTTGAACAAAACTATACCTACGTTATACATATCATATTCTTTTTTAAAGTTCGACAGAGCTACTGAACTATCGATCAATGAATCTTTGTATCGATCAATTTAATACAATTATAACAGTACTTACCAATAGGTCCCTTGGTATATGTAACTACAGAGATTGCGAATCCAAAGCCAGTAGAAATCATCATCATGACTAGTCCCCAGTGTGTCAAATATATGGGCCAATGGGCGCCCTTCCCAGCCTCTATAGTCAGCACTATAGATGCTATCACGATAGCCACAGAACCAAAAAATAAAAGAGCCCTCAAAAGCAACAGCGGCACACATGATCGGTTCTTTTGAAAACATCCCAGGTAGAAATCAGACGCATCGTCATACTCTAACTTGAACATTTGAGTTTTGAACTGTCGCTTAAAATATTTCTTGGTGGCACCCATTTGCGCGAAAATCAATATTATTACGAGCGGAATTCACATGTATACTGCACGCTGGATTTGTGTGCGTACCTGTAGTGAGATACAGCTGTTCGCACTGATAAGATTTGTGATAAAGTTATATTACGTGTCGTACACCGATGAAATTTGAGAATAGAGCGCTAGTGAGATTGTGGTTCCGTTTATTTACAAGTTTTATGTATATCCGTGTATTTTTGGGCGGATGTATTTTTTTTTCATTCTGCTATTTTTCACCAACAATAAAATATTTAAGAAATAATTGTTAAATTATTCGTTTAGCAACGTATGATTATATTCTGTGAATAGACATAGAGGGTAGAACTTAAGTGGGTACTGAAGTTGGAAAGTTTGGGCTTAAGCTCTCGAAACTTAAATAGGACATTATCTTTGGTATGAATTGAAATTATGGCACGCTATTGTAATTTCTATAATTTTATATCCACAGATTCGGTAAAAGAACCTCCTTGTTCTTTTTACATCTACTGCTCTACCTACATATTTCCAAAATTACTCATATTTAACTATCGTAATAGGAAACATTCCTATCTAATTAGGAACATTGTTCGTAACATACAAGTGATTAAACTATTTTATGTTGATGATAATATTTATTGGAAATTTGTTGTAACGTTATCAGCAACAATTGTGTGAGATAAGGTTTTGGTAACGATTAGTAAGTGATAAAGGTTTGTATTGATTCACATATTTTTGCAGGTACCTACTGCGATTTGCCTCGTTTTCTTTTGAAGTATAATTTTAATTGTTTCATTTTTATCTTTTTCGAGATTAAAATTATTTTTATAATATGCATATTGTAATAAAAAAAGTATAGGACACTTTAATTTCCTTTTCTTTTAATATCATTAACAACTTACAATACAAACATTGATTAATTAGGAACAAGTTGTTTTCTAAAAAAGGTCGTGGTCTGAATTTATAAAATAAAGATATATAAACTGAATTATTTGCTTTATCATTTTATCATATCTTGTTTTATATTTTATTGAAAGAAATCTTAAAAAAGAGCGTTAAGCATATTCGGTTGCATTATAATTTTAATGGTCTACCGAAAATCTCTCATATAAATAACAAGTCCTTATCGTGAAAGTATAAATAACGTCACCCAATTAAATTATTATACACGATGATTATGAAATATACGGCCTAGTGAGTTATCGCATTTATACGAAGAATTATCCTATTTCTACTTAAAATCCTTCTTATCACATATTTACAAAGAAAATCATAAAAAATTTTTCGTTTACTCTAAATCTTAGCATCTAAAATTGTTTATTAATTTAAAATCCATCTGCTCAATGCATCTCGGCCCACAACTATGAAGCTGACCAAGAAATGTAGGATAATGATCAGAACAGCAGAGAACACTCCCGTCAGTACAGCTATACCAGGATTGCTCCAGTCGAGCATTGGATAGACGAACGGGTTGCCAAACCTGTGGGGAAGAAATAAACAATCTTTAAATAAGTGTATTTGTGTAGTGGTGTGTATTTTATTGTACCTTTGAGTGAGGCTTTTGGCCAGCAGTGGAAGTTCCACGACTGAAACGACGAATTAAATTATTTTTTTAAAAGAACTTAAAAGGAAATTTATTGCGTCGTCACGAATTTATCATATAAACATTCAGACATTCGTGTGTTTTACGCGAGTTTACTTAGTATGATTCACTAATTCCAAAACACTCATTAATCATACTTAAAATTTACAATTCCAAGAATGTCTAATACCTTCGAATATATCTGAAAATCTTGGTATCAATACTACAATCTGAGACTACAATCAGTTTCACCACATTAATCAGTAAATCAAAATATTTTATCAATTTACATCACCATTAAATGCAATAGGGGATGAAGATGAACATTTTTAATATTTTAAAATTTAAAATAAATCACTTACATATCAGTCCCTCCAGCTGCATAATAAATAACACTGAAGAACAAGTAAATGAGTGCAAATATCACAACGTGGTAAAAGTGCAGCAAGTACACTGGCTGTCTTGCTGTCACCAGGAGCAGGAACATTACAACACTGTTGATAGCGTGGATGAAAATATCCAATACTTTGTTAATAGCGAATTCGAGCTCTCCTGAAATTTAAAATGGTAATTTGTTTAGATGTTACCTTTGTAATATGCTCGTATAAAATGTTCCCTAACTTTCTGGTACATGATTTATTTTAAGAAATGATACAGATTATTTATTATAATATGTATAATACAAGGCTGCTGAAACTGTACATCGTGAAGCGTAGGTCGTAGCCATGTCGTAGCATAGTTCCAGTCGCGATGCGCTTTCAGTCGTAACAAATTTAAAAAATTCAATGTTTTTTTATTTATTTATTAACACTTTATTGTGCTAGCATACAAATAAATCCTTAAAATTAAAATTAAAACTTATAACTAGGCCAGCACAGAAGGCGGCCTTATCACTTAAGAGTGATCTCTTCCAGGCAACCTACTGTGTGGAGTAATATCTATTATGAAAGAGGAGGTAGGTAGGAAGTACAAAAAAAAAAATGATTTTTAAGGGCATCACGGTGCAAATAACTTTAGGAACACTGGAATATTTGTTTAGGTTGCAAGCCTAACAGCCTTCTTTATTGTTGCAACTTTGAATACAAAGGCCGGCCGCCGGATTGCCGGAAAGGGAAGTTCTTGGCATAGTATATGTTTATGCTTCACATGTGGGTTAATATAATTGCGACGGACAAACATAATATACCTACAACTGTATTAAAAATTTGTAATTACCTCCATCTTCACTAACGAAACCCGACAGCAATGTCCAATAAAATATAGTAATGAAGAATGACAGAGGTATCGCTATGTTTGAAGAAATCCAATACACTTTTACTAGCCACGGTAATTCGAAGTCGTCGCCTGTAATTTGAAAAACACTATATTTCTATGAATCATAAGCGAACTTACAGATATTCACCAAGATGGAAATAAATATACTTATTAGTAACGACAATCATTCAAAAAATTAATAATAGTTTATATTTAACTGAATTTCATAGCCTGAATTAATTTAATTTAATAATAATTTGACAAACTACGAATCTTCGGATATTTTTATTAATTACTAGCGGTCCGCCCCGGCTTCGCCCGTGGTACATATTTACGTTTTCTCTACATAAAAACCATCCTCGTACTTCAAGGAATATAATAAAAAAAGAATTATCGAAATCGGTTCAGCCGTTCTCGAGTTATGCGCTTACCAACACATTTTGCGATTCATTTTTATATATAAGATATGTAATTGAAAGGTTTGTTTTTCACATTAAACTTACCGAAAGGCTGTTTTATATATGCATGTAAAGATACAGCAAATCCGATTCCCGTACATATCATATTCGCAGCGATTCCCCAATGAGTCAGGAAAATGGGCCAATACCCGCCCTCTCCACCTCTAGCAGTCAGCACTATGGAAGATATTACTATAGCCATGGATCCAAAGAACAATATACCTCTAATTACCAATAAAGGTAAATAGGAATCGTTGCTTTGAAAACAACTCCCATAAAAGTCTGAAGCAGTTCGATATTCGAGTTTGAACATGCTACTTTGGAATTGTTTTTTGAAATATTTTTTGACAGCACCCATTTTTTTTAAAAAAAAAACGTAAAAATATAAATTATACTGTTGCTAGTATCACGAACACCTGCACATTGGTTGGTAAACTTCGTTTGGTTGTCTACGTCACTTTGCTGAATCATCGATACCATTTGATTAGATTTCAGATAATATTGGTCGAGGCTTAAATTATTTAATAGACTTTATTTGTCACCGCACATTAAAATAAATAGGAACATGTATGTACAAAATATTCTATCAAAAATAGTTTTATAAAAAGTATTCTAAAAAAATATTGAAATAGGTACAAATTCCATACTTTTTACATACTTATTAGTTTTTGTCTCTCAAAACGTCTCGTGGTTAATGAACTTTTCTTAATTTATATGTATTTAAAAAAATATCAGAGAGCTACGAATAATATTATGGTTAATATCGAAAATAGTGAGTAAACAGACAGATAGTAGCACAGTATTGTTTTGTTATCACCTGTAGTAGTCAAACTAAGTCGGTCAAGTGGTGTCTGCCATGATGATGATACATGATCTTAAGATTAAGATAAATTCGCTTGCAAACACTTCTGAAATGAATTAACTAAGTAATAAATTTTTGGTATTCGCTTCAATTTTATTTTCAATCGACTTCAAAAAAGGTTCTCAATAACGCCTCTCTCATCACATTTAAATCTGGTAACGATCTTTTTTTTATGAAACAGTAAATTAGTGTGATCTCAAAACAAATCAATAATTTTCATCGCTAATCTATTGCTCAATAGGAATTTTTCAACTCCAAACAGTAGTTCCTGAGATAAGCGCGTTCAAATAAACAAACAAACAAGGAACTCTTCATCTTTAATATGATACATATTATAATAAATAGGATATAAAATTGTTTTTTGATAAATTTAGCATAGTAAGCGAATTAAGAGATTATGTATAATTTTATTGAGTGATAGCATGGGTGATAGTAATGTTATCGATGACACAATAAAACAACCGTGAATATAAAAAAAAAAATATTTTATTATCTTAAAGATATAAAATTTCAACAATTTATTACCTATGCATCCCTAAACATTTTTTCTTATGTAAGTTCCTAATTTATTACATTACAATGATCACAGGCTTACCCAGATTTAACAAGATTAAGAAACTCCCTATAAACCTAATAATGTGTCACTAGTTGGAACGTCACATCTAAACTAATCATACTTTTACAAAGTTTAAGTCGTTCACCTATTTTCTTAATTAGTTTTGAAACTTGTAAGTCTTAATTATGAATAAATAACTAGATATTATGTTATATACAAAGGCACCTTCCATTGTAATTATTAAGTATCGCCGCAATAGCAAGAGAACAGGAAAAATAAAAATAACAAAATATTTCAAGTCTTTTAGGTAGTTGTTTATGTGGTAACGTGGTGTAACGATGAATAATTATAATATAATACTTCAAATTTGATTAAAATATTTTATCAACATCTTTGTTAAAACACCACATTCTGTGAATTTATTAAATTAGGTAATGATTTACTTATCGAAAAAAATTTTTTTCGTTTGTATGAAAACTTGCAAGAATTTCACACTTCTCTTTGGTATCTAAGAAATTGTTCTATGAAAGCAGTTGTTGCTGTGTTGAGATTTGTAACTTCTTCTTTCTTCTTTGTCTTAACATTCCATCAACTTTGTATATTACGGTCACAGTAAATAGTATTCTATCTTCTGTGTTATGGTTCAAAAGCGTCATTGTAGACTCCATTTTTATTTTCCGTATATTTCCTGACAACGAAGTCACGTGTTGTTGCGATGCCCACTGCGAGCATGTGCATGAGAGCAAAGAATAGAGCTGTCAAAGTTAACACTATGATTGTCTCCAGAGGCTTCGACCAGTCTATCACGGGGTATATGAAGGGGTTGCCCCATCTAGAAAATAAAGGGTTTGAAATTAACATACGAGTATGGATTTTCTAAACAATTTTTTTTTGGTCATATATTGTTCTATGAATAGGAAATATCTTTATGTATGTATCATAATACATTGAAAAGTACATAATAACATTGGCATTAATGATACACAGTTAAACGCGTAAATAGTGCCTTGTTTAAAATAAACGAGTTCCGGAAAAGCTTATCTTTGTAGAACAAAGTTACCTCTGTACTTGATACTCTGTACTTAATAGTTTTTAAATGCAAAAGGTAATGGAATGATAAATATATTAGTTAAAAAATCATAACATTGGTGTCTTAAAATACACAAAAATTGACATGATGGTAAATTTTTTAGTTATTTATTCTTTCTTTAGTAGAAATTATAATAAATCTACATAACTAGAACACGAATCTATTAATAGAAATGGGGAACTATATTTTCTATCACCAAAATTTATATTTGTCATCAAGTTGTATCACCTAATAAATAGATCTATCACCACGAAATATTTTCGTTCTCAGATAAACAAAAATTGTTCCCAGGTATGAATTATCAAATTAATGTTAATATATGTGTAAAATAAGAGATCAATAACCAATAAAATTATATTGCATTACATGAATATAAACTTCGTTCTTATAATAACAGTTTTGTTACTTAAATAATAGCTCTGTGCTCAGAATGGTAGATCTGCCACCAAATAAATCGATTATCGATCCCTGACTGCGACTCCTTTTTATTTGATATTTTTTCACCAATACAGTAGTAACATTTTATTTCGTTCAGATATTAAATTAATAGTATCCGTTACCAATTTAATACATCAATTTATAATTTTAATGAAAAAATGATCAAAGGGGCGGAGACAAATTGGCGCGCTTTAAAAATTGACCAATGATGACCAAATGATTATTCAGTGGTTATCATTTTTAAGAATAAATATTGATTATTTTAACTTTAATTAAGTGTTTTACCCACTATTCTGCTAGCCATAAGCCAGCTATTTTAAACCAGCGCTGATTGTTCAGTGGTAATTATTTTAAACAATAAATATTGATTATTTTGACTTTAATTGTTTTATTTACTACTCTGCTAAAAATTTTATTTAAATATAATAATTTATACTACCAGTGGAAATTTAGAACCTTGTGAGTCTAGTTAAGTAGCAGCTTAAGTAGCAGAATCTTTTGGTTGAAACGATGATGACAACCCTAATTTTTTATTTGAACTTAATGCAATTTTCTAGTAACATAATATGATTTATTGGTGATCTCTTTAAATTAGTTTGCTTAAATACTTATTAGCACACACCTATTATAATACATACAAAAACATTTATTTGGTACTAGACCTTAGGTATATCTCAGGATTTTAGGTGATTTATTGTGGAACTGATTTTGCATTGTTTGGTGACTACATTTTGGTGACAGATCTACTATTTTGAGGACAAACCCTATTATTTAAAAAACACAAATCTAATTAAATTGGTGATAGCTTAAATGATACCCATAGAAATGGAAATAAAGGTTGTCTATGCTTGATTAATTATAATAAATTATATTCATACGTAAATTAAATTAGTATTCAATGATAGTAGACAGAACACGAATCATCACAGATTATTATGATTTTCTCCTTGACACGGGAGGATACTGGTAGCTCAAGCAAGGTCTGATCTCCTTATAATTACTTTTGAATAATATTATGGTTAATTAATTAAGAGTTGCTTATGTGCGACACAAAAATAAATGTTTGTATTCACAATTTCGTAAGAATAAATATATTTTTTTGTTTGTTCTATTGTTCTCCGTAGACAACATATTAACTATTAAGATATAAATATAAATTACGTATACTTAAATTAACTATTATAACATAAAATTATGATGGAATTAAAATTATTAGGGAAGTAACTTGTGAAAGATTAGTCTAAGTATCTAATCACGATGTTTGTAATGAGAAACAGTTATAAAAGTACATAAAGAGAGGTCAAATTAATGCATAAATTCGACCTTCCCTTGCCGGTTAAATCCAAATATTTCGTCAGACATGTGATAAAGTACAGGTAGGTACAACGATTTTGTAACTTCCTTCCTTTGGATAGTCAGTACGATTTAATTGATGCAGATGTTTAATTAATATTAAGCGACTTTAGATATTAAAGGATAAAATATCAACGTACCTATATGTGCAATCAAATGTTAACAATTACGAAATTTGTACGCTGTTTATTCAAATTAACATCTACATCTACACTAATATTATAAAGAGGAAAACTTTGTTTGTTTGTTTGATTGTAATGAATAGGCTCATAAACTACTGGACCGATTTTTTAAAAATTCTTTCACCATTCGAAAGCTACATTATCCACGAGTAACATAGGCTAGGTTTTATCACGGAAATCCCACGGGAACGGGAACTATGCGGGTTTTTCTTTGAAAACGCGGGCGAAGCCGCAGGCGGAAAGCTAGTTTTATTATAATTACAAGACTTTGTATTTATGTAGGTATTTATAGTATCAATCATATACTTATATAAAAACACCCCGAGATCTGCATCAGATTAATTCGCTAAAAATATAACAGGAGAAAATTTCTATCTACCTCAAGAAATTTTCATATGAAAAATTATGCTAAATGTTTAAAATTCACAATCATATCCCGACAACACAATTCAGTTTAATTATTTTATGTTTAAAATTATTTTTGCCATTCATTGGCTCGAGATTAAATCCTTGACGCTGTGGTTTAAGACTCAAAATTATTTAAATCGGTAATGCAGATAATATACGAGTTGCTAACCAATTTTTTAGATAGAAAAATTATTTTTTTATTTTATAAACATAAGTCGGGGTTTCCTTCCTGACGCTATAACTCCAGAACGCACTAATCTATTTCCATGGTTTTGCATTCGTTGGAAAGGTCTCGGGCTCCGTGAGGTTTATAGAAAAGAAAAGGTGTCTCTGGTGGCGAAACGGAGTTCGCCCGGTTTGCTAGTTTAGTATAAAAATCAATTAATTAATAATACTTATATGTTTTTGTTGTATTTGATTAAAGCTTACTAACGTCTTCTTAAATAAATATCTCAATCATTAATATGCTACTATAATTAGGTATGTATATAAAAATGTAGATGCAGCATTCACTGGAAAATGAGGATTTTTTTATAGCTAGTCCATTAAAGTGGTTATAGTTATAATTAATCATAATTATTATATCTATAGATAGAACAAAAAATCGCGGACCAGAGATGGTGACGCTAGAGATCTTCAAGCAAGAAAAGTGTTTTTATATACAGATATAAATTTAAACAAAATTTATTTACCACTTAACAAGTGGCTATTGCCGAAGTAAATAGATTCAGTTTACCTTCAGCAAAATTGATACTATACACTTATACACATGAACTAATCGTCAAAGGTATTCGCAAATATTATGTTGGCATGTATACTGTTTGGTTTATGGTTAAACACTCACAAGGTTAGTGTTTATTGTCGTAGGATCTGTAGGACATTAAGTTTGTTAAACCCTAAAGCACTTAAAATTTTAAAGATTTTAGCAAATTGCATTTTATAAATGATGCCATGGAAAATTCCGAAAATAAACGAAGGATTTAAGATTATTTTTTTGTATTTAATTTTATGACCTTTGGAAATTTTCAATTTATTTCATGAAATACGCTTTATGTTATATTTTGCCCGCTTTCATTCGCGATAATTTCAATATTTTGGAAATTGTGTCAATTATTTTAAATAAAATAAAAATATTCATTATATTAGTACACATATACTTATGTAGGTAGTAGTGTTTTTCGAAACTAAAATTCAAAATCAATCAAAAAACCTCAATCAACTGCTTCAAAAAGTGTTTCTTGGGTCATTTTCAAAATATTTGTACGTCACGAAATTGTCAGTAAACTGTTTCGTTAGGAAATGTCAGGAAGTTGTAAAAGTAAGGCTGTATTCAGAATAAGGTAATATTACATATAAAAAAGTAAGAAGTCACTAGTTAAAAAAAATATATATTTTTAGTTACAAATAATCAACAAAACATTAATTTTTATAATTCTCTGTTTGCTTTTCCTTTTCTTTTCTTCTATCATTAGCTTCTTTTCATTTTTGTCTTCGAGCTTCTTTTTCACTGTCATTAAGATCTGATATTTTTCTTTGTCTTTGTTTCACTTTCTCGAGGTGTGTTTTCCTTTTCTTTTCATATATTTCAGGCTTTTGCTTTTTTAGTTTTTCAATGTATTTTTTTGCCGTTCGGCACCGGTTAGCGGCATTCTGAAACTAAAAAAAGCTGTTGGATATATGTATTTTGAATAAAAATAAAAACAAAAGTAAGCATCACTCGTGTGGGTGGAAAAGCGATCAACACTAAATGCAATAAGGCAAGCGTTATCCCATCAGAAACCACTTGTAAAATTGGAGGCCAAGACTCACTGATCCGCTTTCACTATAAAAAAGTTATCAGATCCCAGGAAAAGTCAAGTCCCTAAGCCCGACTTTACTAACCCTACATCATGGTTTAAAAAAGTATGGCCTGTAGTTACAAAAAAATAATCTTGAGAGATTTATTGTTTTTCTCCTTTATTTTTATTCGTTACATTAATTTAACACACATTTTAATATCTTATTTTCATACTTTACACATGAGACCACAGCTTTACCGTCTACAATTTATTGACGTCAGTAAATGTCAAGAAATTGTTCGTCAGTAACATGTAAAAAATAACCTAAGAAATACTTTTACACAAAACATAATCACATTTACCATTAGATTGAAAGTGTAATCTATTACTCTAGTCATAATTTAAGTATATTACAATTGCGGTAGGTGAATTCTTCAAAATGTACTTACTTTTGTTGAGAATACGTCGTTAGGAAATTGTAACTAAATTTTTTGCACAGCACACTACTGGACTTCTTCCATGTCTGGACGACGAACAAAATGGCGGCGCGTTAATGTGACCTTACTTTTCGTGACATGACCAGTGTTGCCAATGATTAGAGTTAGATTCCTCTTCTTTGTGATACAAGAAGTTGGTTAATTATGTCAATAAGTCAGTGTCACGAAATTGTAACGATTGATAGGGACATTTTTATAATATGTAATTCTTCGTTTATTTAAGGTAATTTAAATAGTTTAATCTATCAGATATAACACTTCAAACATTGCTTTTTAATTATGATACAAAAAAAATAGGAAGTTTCATACAAAAATTCTGATAAAAATATTGGTTTTCATTGTCGTCCACATAGGGGACAATAAAAAAATGTATGGAGCTTTTTTTGTTACTTTATTTTCACATTAAATTTATGTAAGAATTTGAATCGCAATTCATTGCTTTTTATCAGAAATGATATGCAGTATGCTTAAGTTTAGTCTGTAAAACGTTAACAATGATTTATTTCAGTCGTAACCATATTTTTTTCGAAGATTTTTTAGGGGGACAAACATTTTGTAGTAATGTACAATTATTTTGAAAACGACCCTCTTTGAAACAGTTGATTGAGTTTATTTTATTCTTGAATCTATTCCACTAAAATATGTTTTATGTTTCCCTATGTATGCATAGGGACACACAGCATGTAGCGATGTAGAGATGAATAGTGACTACATATTTATCAGCTGATTGCTGCAGAAGGTGTGTAGCATAAATAATGTTTTGTGTATTCAAAACTCAAATCACAAATAATCGATAATTTACTTGAGATTATTGACATTTAATGTGGCATTTACGCAGTATTGAATTTACAAGTAGATATAAACTCTTCGTGAGTTTTGAAGGTTCGTTTAGACAATGTTATGTTTACCCGTGAAGATTCAGTAGGTAGGTACATTTTGATTGCCGCATGGCTACAAATATGAGCTTCGAATTAGGACGAATCCTTACTACGATGTCTGTTATAAATTATCCAATTTCATCAAAGCATGTAATATTTCTGTTTCTGTCCTTTTATTCTCGTTGAAATTCTTTTGTTCGGGACAGTCGTTTTGTCGTGTTTTTGTAAGAATTCGTTTCTTTGAATATTTTGTAGCTTACATAATATTTATCTGTGTTAATTGACATACTACGATAATCAGGTGTTCAGATCTAGGCAATATATTATAAGTTTTGCTTAGATTAAGACTAGGCGGCCTAATATCTTAGATGGATCTATGTATCTAATCTAAATCTTTATTAATTTATAGATGATCCGTAATGAAAGAAAAAAATAATTATAAAATACTTCAGTACATTCTCCGAATTTGCTATTGCAACAAACGCTAATTGATAGTTAATATTTAAGTACGATTGAAAATGAGGCGAACAGAATGGTGATTTTTTAAAACATAGTAAGACCAACGTTCTGCCTATTTAAAATACTAATATACGACTCTATAAGTCTATCTATACTATCAGTTTAGGTTGATAAGTATCAGTAAATAGATAAATATTTCCGGGCATTTCTCACAACTCTATCTAGACAAAGATTCTAAACTTGTAAAATTGAAACAAGATTGTTTTTTACACATATTTGAACAACACAAGGCACAAGTAAAAAGCACAATCTTAATATATATAAATCTCGTGTCACAATGTTTGTCCTCAATGGACTCCTAAACCACTTAACCGATTATAATAAAATTCGCACACCATGTGCAGTTCGATCCAACTTGAGAGATAGGATAGTTTAAACATGTAGGTACCACGGGCGAAGCTGGGGCGGACCGCTAGTATACATATAAAATACTCAAATATATTAAAAAGTATGGTAGGTAATATTATTTATATTCTGTATAAATATCGAAATACTCCAAAAAACAACAAAACACTGCCAAGTATAAGCCAAATATCAAATCTATTCAGTGGCTTTCTGGTGAAAGAGCATCTATTCTCACAAACATTTATGATTTATTATACTTTTAAGAAGATGTATCTAAGATGAGAGACGAGTAAGAAGTAGAGCAACTTACGGATCATGTCCCTCAGCGAAGAAGTGCGCGAGCGTGAACAGCAGATACACCCCAGAGAAGTACAGCGGCTGCATCACATGTAGCAGTCTGCTGGGCAGCCGCGACAGCACCAGCTCGATCAACATGAGCCCCGAGTTCGCACCGTGCAGCATCACGTCCAGGATTGGGTTCGGCGCGTAATTCGAATTCCTGCCCGCTATACCAAACATAATTAATTAGATTGCCTATTTTCCCCGCTATACCATATCATTAATTAGACTTATTTTGGTATGGTGCAAACCGGTTTTTATGAATTGTGTGGCAATGTGACCTTTTTTGAATGTTTTAATTATGTTAGATGGATGGTTATAGGTGGTCAAGAAGTTGCACCTTGAAAGCCTGAAAGGTATTGCTGCACTGTGCACAAAGTGTTATAAAAATTTAGTTGTGAATGCGTATCATAACAGGATAAAATATTGATTTATGTAACTAATACTTTTTCTTTAAAAACATGGTTTAAAAATGTTTAATTCGATAAAATATATAGGTTTATAAATAGTTTTGCTAATTTCATGGAGGTTACAGGTTGCTTGTTCTTCCCACAATCTTGATAAACTCCTGCCTATTTCAAAACCACATTATACCTTCAATGTCGTTGCAATTAGAAAAGTATATTTGCAATATTCATTAATTATTAATAAATCAAACTATCACGCGATGATAAAGAACTCTAGTGTACAGTGAACCTAATTATCGTTAGCTCAATGACGATAGTTCTAACCACATTAAAGATATTATGGTCTTTTATTTATTCGACATAAACATTAATGTTTAACCAGTGTTAAAAGGTTTACCTTAACACTAACTTTAAATTCGCCCTTTATGTAAAAATTTTATTTTTAATTGCGAAAAAAGAAATAAGTGCCATTAGAAAAACCTTGGGAAAAACAATTTAAACTAATTCACGTGTAGTGAGGTCACATTGTGAGAGGATTTAAAAAACGGCTACAGTCACGCTAATGGTACCCATACATATTTCGGTCATGGACTTGCATTTTTGGCGGTCGCCCTAATATCAAGTGTCAAAGTATAATTATTAGAATGATAATTAAAAGGTACTACAAAATAAATTTCTGTCTCAATGAAAAGAACTCGTAATGAAACCAAACACGTGTTCTTAGTAGTTTAACGTGAATTTTACATAATTGTTGTCTGGTAGTCATTTAGTATTGTTAGTTTTATAGAGCAAGCGATATATCAGGAATGCGAACACTTTTTCCAATTATGTGCATAAGAGGTGAATTTTTAGTAATTAAATCAAAAAGTCGAAAATAGTTGCAAAAATTGAGAATCATGCAGTGATAAATAACTTATTTGTTAGTCTCGGTATTTACGTCTAAATGATGAGTTGAAAAATCTAAAATATATTCGAATAGTCTCAAGTCCATCATATATTTCGGTATCAGGGTACGAATTATGAAGTCTATTTCATGCCCCATCTCCCCGGTTTGTGCCAGATTTCCGTTCTATCGGACATTGAGGGTAAAGAAATAGAGAGTGTAGTTACGTTTGCGAACATAATAGTATGGCGCATACATAGTATATTATTATTAGTCTGTGATGGCGCTATAATAATAATATATCTATCTTGCGCATTTGGCAGTCAACCATGGCATTTTTACCATTTTAAATAGCTATTAAATACTATTTAAATAAAAAGCTTTTGTTGTATAAGCAATAGTTGTAGCTAATAATGGAGTTGGAAAATGTACGACAATTTTATAAAATTGAAAGTAGATATCATAATACATAAATGGTATACTTACGAGCTCTTAAAACAGCCCAATAGAATAATGTGATAAGGAAAGCCAGAGGAACTGTTATATTATACAACACCCAGTACGTCCTCACGTACCATGGTAGACCTGAAAATGTTATTAATTTCTTTAAAAAATATAAACATATCTAATAATTAATAAATATCTACTAGATTAGCTTTTTTATTTATTAATTGTATCTAAAAGATTTGTCCCCGTTATTTATTTATAATATATAACAGTCTTTGAAAAACTCACTACTTATATACATAAGTTCTAAGATGCAAAATATTCAGTTATATGCCTCTGCTTTCAGCCCCATACGAGGAAGGATCGATCATTGCATTCATTTTTTAAATAATGCATCCCTTTCAATAAATTTTTAAAAACGTTGAAGATGTACTGTAATTTCGTATTTAAATGTAATATTATTGACTTTTTCGTAACATCCAAATAAGTTACCATGAACACGATGTTATCATCCTGGAGTTATAGTGTTTTTGCTTAAACATTTAAAATGTGTGTCAGTCGTAATTCAATCGTAAGTACCTCATTAAATGCAGTAACAGAACATTAATTACTGCTTTTCACGTGTCAATTGGCGTAAACATAAATATGTTGCGAAATCGCGCTGCAAAAATGCACAAGGCAATAATAATAACATTAAAATGACTTGTGAATTCATGGTCAAAGGCGAAGAACCTTTTGGAGCGGTTCAAGTAAATTGCGTCACCAGTGAAGATGTTAGAGACCTTGTGCTTTCATTCACACCCGAGGCTATAAACTACGATGTTACTTTTATGGCATTTTTATTGATGCCTCTATACATAATATTATTAACTGACTCAAGAATAAGCATATTGTGGGTACTATAAGAGAGATTTTTAAAAATTAAACAAAAACATTAGATAATATTCAACGGTTGGATGATTTGGTTGAATAGAAGATATATAGCAAAGAAAACATACTGAAGTACTAATCCATACTAATATTATAAATGCGAAAGTAACTCTGTCTGTCTGTCTGTTACTCAATCACGCCTTAACTACTGAACTAATTTGCATGAAATTTGGTATAGAGATATTTTGTAACCCGAGAAAGGACATAGGCTACTTTTTATCTCGGGAAATAGGATATAGGTTTTATCTCGGAAATCCCACGGGAACGGGAACTATGCGGGTTTTTCTTTGACTGCGCGGGCGAAGCTGCGGGTGAAAAGCTAGTAAGTAATAGTTTCAAATATTTGGCCTATATTTTGGTTGTATTTCTGTTTGGACACGCGCTGATAATCAGTTACCATTTCTCTGCCGGGATTAATGACATGTCGTGCCAATTTAGTTGACAATGTTGCAGTTGGACGTCCTAGCTACATTATTTATAGATCTAATATTGGCCTAGGTCTGGACAGTTTACAAGCCCAAGAATTTGTCAAAATCAATCGTAATAATCTATTTCGGTCGGGTTCGGTTGCGGTCCGCCCCGGCTTCGCCCGTGGTACATATGAAAAATAGATGTTGGCCGATTCTCAGACTTACCCGATATGCACAGAAAATTTCATGAGAATCGGTCCACCCGTTTCGGAGGAGTATGCAGACTAACATTGTGACACGAGAATTTTATAGGTATACTAGCGGTCCGCCCCGGCTTCGCCCGTGGTACATATGAAAAATAGATGTTGGCCGATTCTCAGACTTACCCGATATGCACAGAAAATTTCATGAGAATCGGTCCACCCGTTTCGGAGGAGTATGCAGACTAACATTGTGACACGAGAATTTTATATATATATAAGATAAGATTTATCCTACTTGAATCACAGTATTCTTAGTAATAAAACATATATATAGTATTAGATATTATACATTTTGGACTCGTTGTGATATTGAGACATCGTAAACTTACCAGGTAAATCTTCAGGAATTTTCTTAACGCATACTAATATTCCAAATAGTGATTCGAAAAATATCATAATTAAGCCCCAATGCGTCATATATAGGAGGAACATTTCTCGAGGTCCCCAGAAGCAAACGACCGACCACGTAATAGTACACACTGCCCATACAAATATCGGCACTCGCCAGAACAGCGGGGACACCCTTCCGGCCCACGACCTCGTGAACAGTTCCGGAGCCTCGTTTCCTTCCCTGAGCGCGGCGATACAGCACCCGAACAAGTGATCTGGGGCATTTTTCTTCCAATTTTCTTTAGTCATTATGTACTCTATTGTGTATCCCTAGTACAAAGTATACGTCAGTTTTTGCGCCGGTTTGTTTGACTAACCTTCTATTGGTATGCTTTAGCTGTGAACAAATAACGAAATATTAGTCATTGTTAGCTCTCGTACCTTAACCGGTGTGAAATGCAACTCTAATTGATCACACAAGTTTCAAATCGATGCAGACTGTATGATCGAAATGTTTATAGAATGTATTATTTGACCCTGAAAGATTGAAGGTCTAGAGCGTATCGTTCAAGTTACTTCGATTTGGCAATAGCTGCAACTTTTGGATCTAATAACTATGTATTAGAGTTGTTACGTAAACTCATTTATTCCGTTTTAAAAGTCAAGGGAACTAAAATTAATTATAATTGTATAAAATTATACTGTGTATGTTGAATTGTGCCAACAATAGATTTATATTTTTTTGATATTTTTTTATTCATATAGAATTCCAATACAACGTAGATAGATATTTCAATAATTATAATATTTTATTAAGATATCTTAACAGTTTATTGATAACTCAAGTGAAAATCAGTTTTCACCTTCCTAAATTTTCTCTTACAATTCGTCGTTAATAAATTGAAACAATTCTTTAAACTATTATACAATACTTTAAACAGATGTAAAGTGAGTCACAATTTTATTTGAATAAAAGTGTTATGTTTGTTCTTTGATAATAAAATAACTAGTATTTTTAAGTGGCATAAGCCGTAAGTACCGTTTAAGTTTGTGTGTGTTGTCTACTTAATTCGGACTACATAATTATTTTAACGTCGGGGCAAAATACTTTGTAGTCGGGAGGAAAATTTTACGGTTCTCACAAAGGGTTGGTAAAAATAAAAATAAGTATTATTGTTGTTTCTCATCATCATAATACTCGGGTACCACCAGAAGGACAGTACCCGGATCTTTGGAAGGCTTACGTGGGGACACGGATCCAACACGCAGAGGCCCTTTCGAGAATTTTAATGTGTTGTGGGACACCAGCCGCAGCCTGCCCATGACTGCACTATAGAGATACAGCCCTGGGCAGTCCGCGGCCGATGTAGGACTATTGCAGGGTATGGAAATTTAATGATTGGGCTATGGATTGGGATGCTAAATGGACTGGTACTGAGGACTATGGGAAACTATGGCACCTGCCTTTCTACTAAAAGAAAGTAAAAATATGGGTTGTTATTATTGTTCTTCAAAGGTTATTTAATTTTCAACTATTTATTGGCTGCAATAATAAAGAAATCAGAAGCGAATTCTTGAAGTTCATTCATTCCTTGACGTAGTGTTTTTCTTGTGTTATGATTATTCATCTATGTAAACATTAAAAGTAGGCCATTATGAGTTTTTTAATACTATAAGATTGACTCAAAGTTTTGATTGCTCTATTTCAATGACAACAGACCACACTTAACCATTTAAAACGCTCAGTGAATAAATTCAAGTTCATCGAGTTTTAATGTTTTTTTCCTAAATGTTTTGTTTATTTTACGAAAATATTTATTAGACGAATGTTATTTTAAATAAATATAATCTAGAACAGAGAACTTCGTTCGCACTAAATCGTTTGTATTATATGGGCACCATAAAACTTAAAATTTTAACATTTGTCCATCTGACAACTAAGCAAGTGAAATATCCTATACCTGTCTAGATTTTTTAATACCAAACAAAATAAGCAAACAGTTGGATATTTGTAGAGATATGGATAGAGCATTATACCGATATGCAAAGCAAGGAAAGGCAAGATTCCAAAAGAAGAACCGACAAGAACCATAACTTAACTCAAATTACACCGAATAAACAATTTTAAGCTACTTATACATACATACTTACATACTAATATTATAAATGCGAAAGTAACTCTGTCTGTCTGTCTGTTACTCAATCAAACCTGAACTACTAAACTAATTTTCATGAAATTTGGTATGGAGATATTTTGATACCCGAGAAAGGACATAGGCTACTTTTTATCTCGGGAAAATGACGCAATCCCGGAAATCCCACGGGAACGGGAACTAGGCGGGTTTTTCTTTGACTGCTCGGGCGAAGCCGCGGGCGGAAACCTAGTCGTCTATAAATGCATAATATAATCTCCAATTGCAATCGGCACGTATACGTAACAAATATGGTATTGGACGTGGATAATATGGAATTAATGCATCGTGCGTATGCTTCATTATCTCTGCAGCAAACCTTACCGACTGGGTAAGGTCACAGCATTTTCCTCGTTTTCTACAGCCATGATCAATTCCTGTGTTGGATCGGCACCGGCACGCGAAGCATCAAGGGAAACGATATAGGAAACTGTCGTAATTGTAATACGAAAGATAACCCGCTTACTTACGAAAAACAATCCGCTACACAATAGTGATATGTGCAATGCTCATTTTTGTTATGACGGAGTTGAAATGTTTCCGATGGGTGGATAGTTTAATATGTATTTTGTTTGGTAACGTAAGTAAAGTAAGTATTTAATTAATTAGTATCGTGGTTAATTTGTAAATATGATAGAATAATAACAAACTACTAAGAATCTTTAAGAACCCGATATTTTGTGAAATGAAAGAAGAAAAGAATCATAGTTCAATAAAAATAAACATTTTTAACATAAACACTTAAAATTTCTCACCGTGTTATCTTATATATAAAAATGAATCGCAAAATGTGTTGGTAAGCGCATAACTCGAGAACGGCTGAACCGATTTCGATCATTCTTTTTTTATTATATTCCTTGAAGTACGAGGATGGTTTTTATGTAGAGAAAACGTAAATATTATGTACCACGGGCGAAGCCGGGGCGGACCGCTAGTATATATATATAAATGAATCGCAAAATGTGTTGGTAAGCGCATAACTCGAGAACGGCTGAACCGATTTCGATAATTCGTTTTTTATTATATTCCTTGAAGTACGAGGATGGTTCTTATGTAGAGAAAACGTAAACATGTACCACGGGCGAAGCCGGGGCGGACCGCTAGTTTTAAATATATACGATAAGGAAGGTCAAGATTGTTTACAAAATAAACAAACTTTACCACACGTTGAAGTATCTTTATCGTAATTCGTAATACAATTTTTTCTATGCACGTTTCGGTTCTGTTTCTATTAATAGTTTTGCATTTGGCGCGAGATCAAATTTTATAATTATGCTTACATTTATCAAACAAAGCGATTGCACTGATTTATTTTAATTTAATTTATTTATGTATCCGTAAAATCAAGTAATAATAATAAACATTGAGTATTATTAAAATAGAGGTAGAGAACTCCGCGCTTTTCTTGCTGAAACAATATCGCTCAATAACGTCTGAACGGATTTTCACGTGATTTTCGCAATGATTCGGATTAGTTTGTTTGGCTAATTTATATGAATAATTCGTTGTAATAATTAGTAATTACGTCCGAAGGGTTGAACCGAAGAGTTTGTTTCTATTTGTTTAAACGGCGAGTTGGTCGGAAATGTTCTTTGCAATATTTGATTAAAATTGTTTAAAGATAGTCGCTGCCACAATTTAGCAGGTTTGATATTTTTTCACATCTTGCTCGATATGGGGTTCACATGAAAAGATAGGTAGTGATAACTTTAATGGCGTTAGAGGTGTTTTAAATTCTGATTGTAAAAGGTCCGTTTTTTGCGGTATGTCTTTATTTTGTTTTGTTTATGATTTAATCAATAAAACATTTTTAAATATTTTTACCCCTTGGACCAGAGGCCCTGGTCAGTCCGCTCCTTCATAATACTAATTAGCCACTACAAATAGGTAACAATAAAAATAATGTACTTTTTGAACATTTGGAATAAATATAACTATAAATACTTATCTCTGGAAGATTTTTTCATGGTCACAATTGGTGATTCAAATGATATATAGGACGTCTATCGAGTATCGACTCCGGTTAGCCAGTGTTTTGTGCCAATTTTAGAGCTTTCTTATTTTTGTTTATCACGTCAATTCATTTAAATTAACTTAAAATATAAATTATTATCATTATTAACGTTAATATAATTATAGCTTCTTAATTATAATTTATAATACATAATCTAATTTTGTTATTTTATCTATAGGTACCTATTTTCCAAAGACGTCACTAAATAAGTATTAATTTATTCAAGCAATATGGGTTTTTCTATAATTAAAGTTGAACATAAGTTTTTCTGCGAATAACAAGAACACGTACAAAAAAGAAAGAGGCATAATAATTGATGGAAGTTAACGATGACATTATAAAATGTTATATTTTGTTCTTTTTTCTTCTTATAAACTTGAAAAACAAGAATGCATAAAAGATATTCACGCCTATGCATATTTTCTTCCGCATTTATGTATTGACAAGTGATAAATTAATATTCACGTATACATAGTTTGTAGATACTGATTTATAAATAAATTGAGAAGGAAATAAATGGATGTGAATAATATATAATAATATTTTAAACAATTATAATAATGAAATCATTCCTTCATTCCCACACTAATAGGCTATAGAATTTTAATGATAATTATAATTTTTTGTACTTACCCTATTTAAAATATTGGGGCGATAGCGAAAGCATATATTATATTATTGCATAATTTAATTATTATTGTAACTTAGGAAGAGCTTTATGTGTCTTCATTATTATTTAAAAAAACATTTCAGACATTATCACTGATATTTATATTTTTCCATTAACTCACGAAACAACAAAATACTCTGATTTAATTCGAATTTCAAATTCGTTTTTGTTTTTTTTTCAAATAATTACAGCGTGTAGAAAAGCGCGCCACAACGATAAATTACTCCTCGTATTTTATCTGTGGCCAGTGCGCTTACACGTCATGCGCATATTTCTGCGCGCGACCAACTAATCATTGTATGATACGGTTTGCGGAGTTCATACTCTAGTGATGACGGCCAGCAATTCTGGCGCTCAAGGTTCTAAAAAGGCGCCTTTTTCCATTTACTAATACCATTTCCATACGAATCAAAGGTGCTCCCACGTATATTGCTCTAATCTATTGTAATGAAATCAGCCATTGTTTGCCTATCAAAAAATAAATCAGGATTGCTAATAATGGCATACCTCTGGCCAAGTTGCATTCTTTAAGGAACCATTCATATCCTCATAAGTGACTGGTTATTAATATTATTTTATTAAAATTACGCTTTTGTGTGACAAAAAAGGATTTGAAAGTTTACTTGCCTGAGAATCATAATTCATACATCTAAAACCGATGTATTGAGTTCGATGCGGTTTTAAAATGTTAGAAATAATTTATGAATAAATACTACTTCAGGCTTTCTAAAACAGATAAATGTCGATCTGTGACTAATAGGATTCATTTGACAATCCATGGTAAACTTAATTCACCAAAATCAATCATCTTCTCAATAATTTGATATGTAGTAAATTTACTTTCTTAGAACTTTACCTAATATTCAAGGTGCCTGATTTAATAAGAGCAAATAAGACGAAAAGCGTATGTTGTTTTATCTTTTTAAAGGATTACCTCTTTTTCTAGAAATGTACTCAAATGAAAATGGGTATCCGGTCATGTAAGTTATTTTGAAACATTTTCATATTATATGAAATTTTTTTATTCCTACCCAATTAAAATCAATACCGTAGTTTTATCTATATCCGCTTATCGGCAATTTATACAGGCAAGACAGAAAAAACCTATGCAGCTATATTATGAATGTAAATTTTGTTTTCTTTACTATATAGGCGCATATGTTCATATTTCATTCAATAGCTAATAAGCTTATAGCTCGCGGCTTTGTTCGCGTGATAAAAAAAAAACCAGTTGTCAAATATTTAATATAGGAATTTTTATATTTCAATGCAAATAAGTGATTCAAATGCACATCATAAAATTCATAATCGTAAAAAGTACATACCTACCTGATATCACTCTCTATCCTTCAAACGTGCATGTATCAGGAACTATGTCATAATATAATAGTTCCGTTGTGACGGGAAAGAGGGACAAACAAACACACGTTCGAATTTATAATATTCTAGTATAGGAATCGTTCAGTAATCAGTTCATAGAAGATTGACGTTTTTGATTCGTTTAATTTTGATCATTTCTAGCAAGTGTAGTGGATAAAAACTTGAGTAGTTAAATAACATTTTGTCAAGTAAATAAAAATGGGTAAATAAGTACACTAAATATTACTTAGTAGTTTAATTTTAATAGTAATATAGAAAATCACATGAGAGCATCCAACAAGTCTTTGGCGATTATACAAGCTGATAATAATATTAAACTTAATTCATAAAATGGCAATACAAGATTAAATTATAGTTTACACAATCATCATACTAAAATCAATCACAGAGTTGTGCCTTTAAATACTCATTCAGGCTAGGAACAATTCAAATGCTATGTCTACAAATTATAATAAATTATTTGAAATCAATATATAAATAGAGCAGCTATGCTTTTCAAGCTCACAATGTTGTTATTTAAAATACCTACGTTCCATCTTCTCTTAAGTTGAGTAAATTAATTACATTTATTTAAAAATGATAAATGAAATTTTTTGAGTTGTTTAAAAAATATAAAATTTAGCTAATTCGCAATTTGTTTGTTATTGGAAATATTTTTTTGGCTTTGCCTATTAAATTTTGCTATGATTGTTATTTTTAAATGCCACAAAACAGGTGACAATTTTTAGAGAAGATTTCCGACTTGATATCGGAAGTGTGTAATAAAAAAAGCTCAAAGCGCTTTTCGGGCTTTCACCTCATTGTTTATTACATTGGTTTATATTATTTTAGGTTAATAGATGACGAACATGTTCTTTATTGTGAAGATATATATAATAATTAAAAAATTGATTCAACCACACTTTTATTAATCTTAATTTTCTAAAAGTTTGAAAAATTACCACCCATTTTATTGATACATGAAAAAATTGACTTGTTACAAAAATTCTAAGCTATTCCACAATATGCTTTACACCAAATTATAGACATTTTATAATAATTACATGATTTTATTACATTAATTCAATATTAAGCTTTACACCACTAATACATACGATTCAATTTCCCTAAACACCTCATACAATTACTTTTCACAACGTCATTTACAACTATAACAGTCCGCTTTGAGCTGCATACAACTAGTTACAATTATTATTATACTGAAACGGCACTAGCATTGTGTAATCTAAATTAATACTTAATGTTAACACGTGATAATCGCTAATTGCAGAATAAATTTTCAAAGGGCCTAGTAAAAGTATATGTATATTGTATGTATGCAAGAAGATATCTGTTTTTGTACTTTCGTTTTAAATGCATTCAATAACATAAAAATAATCGATCAAAAACATTTGCCTTATTAAAAAAAATGTGTCTTACATACTTATATAAGTTGGATATAAGGTGATTGTTTAAGGGAATCATAATACTAAATATTAACTACGTAATGGTAACTAATACGTAGGAGTACCTATGACGGTAATTCACGATTTATTATTTAGTGTCGAAAACTTATTCCGCTTTTGAGATTCAATGCAGATTTGTGGACAAATGGACAAATAGTCTAGTAAATGTAATTGACAATAATTATACTTTTAAAACAATCCTTTAAATCTTACTTAAAGGGGCTTATTATCTAAGGAATACTGGTAATATGCTTAAAACATATTTTGGGGAACTTTAATAATATCACATTATATCATACCTACCTATTTAAATGCTTTTTAATAAATTTAATATAATGGCAGCTGTCCGAACTTAAAATACAAACTTTATTTCTTGTAATTAAAATATTCAAACCAATATCTAAATTCTATGGTGATAAAAATGTTATGAATCATCTTGTATTGTACATTTGTTTGTGAAGTGAACAATCTCCAGTCTAGGCGTATGAAGAAAATTGAGTACCTATTGACTATTAAAAAAATGTAACAATTAAAAAATAAAATAGCAATACACAAAATAGTGGAGATTTGGACTAATATATTATGTGCATGCATATCAATAAGTATGGTGAAAAAATATTCGAACCATATACTGATAAAATTCATAAATATATACATGCAAATATATTATTAACCTAACTAAAACATTCGTAATGCTTTAGATTTCATTCAAAAAACATTTTCCCATTCTGAAATACAATAAAAATTTGGCGCAGTTTATTAGCTACAATATAAATGTATTAATATTCAATTCAATGAGATGAGATTCTAGCAAAATAATTAAAAAGACGCCGTGTTTTGACGCCTCATATCGCCTTGCGCTGTTATGCTCTTTCACCAGCATATATGAGAAATGAAAACCACAGTTTACCAATTTCTAAAGAATACTGAACAATAACAATTATTCATACGATTACAGTCTAGTCCCGTTTCCTTAACCTTCAGTGAGTGGGTAGTGTGAACTTGTCGAGGTGTGAGCTGGAGGGTCGCAACCTTGCGGCGAGTTTCGTGCGCAGTAAGGCCAGGAGAGTAGCAACCCCGTGCACGAATATCATAACTACGGCACATAGCGCTACGAAACCGAACGCTGAACCTGCGAACGAATATACATATAATATAAAATAAAAATCGTTTATTAGAGTATTTTTGTTTATTAGTCAATAAAATTTGAATGCAATAATTTTGTATATTATCACGATGGGCGCTTTATAAATATTTTAGTTTCATTGGTTTTTCAAATATACAATGGTATGGAATTTAAATGAGACTGCGCTTATCATGGAAAATGAAAGCAAATCAATTGTTTGTATAAGGATTATAAAAAAAACAAGTGTTTCTAATCATGCGCTATTGTTCATTTAATTGATAATAAATGGATAATAATCATAAGTACTAATAATGATTCAATTTTTTGTATTCTATAGATAATAAAAACAATAATGTTAAAAAGTCACGCATAATATCCATTTTATAGGCGGCTGGAGAAGATATAAAAATAGTTTGGAAAATCCAAAAGTGCACGCCTCATAATTTTTTTTAATAATTATTTATTAATTATTATTTTTGTTTATTTAATAACAATTAAACCACATCGAATCAGACCCTGAAAAATGAAAGGGTTCTATTCCTGAGCATACTCAAGCGTAAGAGAAAAAAAAAGACTCGATTAGTAAAGTATTTCGGTCGCTATCGTGTTAACAAGAAAAAGGATCCGCACATACAGACACACGGACGTCCAAGACAGAACTTTTTTAAACTGTTTTTTAACTAGTTTAAATAACAAAAATGACATCAAAAATATCATGAACGTTAAAAATAGTGTTTTTTCTTAATATGTGTGTGTATGTATTATCTTACAAGTGCAATGTATGATACATAAAGACATTTTAAGTTTGAAAAATCAGATGTTTTGCGCGAAGTGACAGTAGTACCCACCTCAACGCTTCGCTTATGAGGCGTGCAATAAACGAAACTCCCATAAACAATGGTAGCAATTTAACTCAGTAATAATGTAGCTTTTAGATGAGTTCAATTTTCGGAAAGAGTTATCCATTATAAAAATATAAAAATTAATATCTTTCATTTTTGTAATAATGTTATAAGATATAATAACATTACAAAATATACAAAGCTGTTTTTGAATCGTCTATCTTTGATTGACAAATAATTTTGCAAGGATGCAATAAAGCATTATAAAAATACGAAACAAAAAGAACATCTAGGTTGCAAATTCGATATGTTGTTATTTTATACCGTGCCGCGTCGATCAATATCAAATTTTGTTTTTATGTAGGTGTCTATTTCTTTATGAATCACAGGATACCAACGGAGCATCGTATTAATTGTTTTACTGTTTTTTTTTTAATTCTTAGAATTATTCGAAATATTTTTGATGTACGTGCTTATGGAAGAAGGTAAGGTAGGGAATTATGTTGATTAATCACCTAATCAACTGCTTAATATTAATTTTAGATCTCGAAAATTTTACTAGTTACATACAAGATGAATTTTACTACAATATATTAACCTGTACATAATTTACTTTAATGTAAATGTGTGTCAATTATTTTAGACTTAACTTTAATTAACTTTTGTCCTAAAGCTGTGATAAAGTGTACATTCTCAGAACTACGCACTAAATATATCATTTTTGATATCAACGTCAACGTCTTGCTTACCTGGCTTATTCCAATCCAACGCTGGATAAATGGCCGGCAAGCCAATCCTATCTGTTCCACCAAGCGCCCAGTACAAGGCACTAAATATCCCGTAAGTCAGTCCCGCGCCCGCACCAAACAGTGCGTGCGCGCCGCGGACCGGGTGCGCGGTGACCAGCAACTCCATGATCATGACGAGTGAGTTGCAGCCGTGCACTAGGATGTTTAGTGCGTTGATTTCGTGGATTTCTGGAATGTTAGATTAGTTAAAAATTTTGTTAAATAGATTATAGTTAAAACAATTTTCTTTTGTCATGGAAAAAAATTGCCTAGGTAGCTTTGTAAAAAAACATCCGAAATTTTTTATTTCTAAGGTTTATTTATTTAAATGCTACTTACTGGGGTCATGAACTAGGGTCCAATACACGAGAGTGATCACAAAGGCCAGATCTGTAGCAATATTGTGAGCTAGCCAGTAGACGCGGCAAATAAGAGGCGTCTTCTGGCGTCGTGGTAGAGGTATCTCTTCATCATCGCAAGCTGGAAAGCAGAAATATTAAAGATATATTTTTGTTAATTTGCTAGATCGATCTAGGTTTTCTTTTTATTGAAGTTCGATGTTTCTTTGGTATCTACGATTTTTCTTCTTTATAATTCTGATGTTTGAGTGTGATGGAAAAGATTTAATAAATAGTTAAAACTAATAGATAAATAATAAAAATTAATTTTATTTCAATAAAGATTTCATTAATCATCTCTTCTCTTCATAATTTACTCTGAATTGCAATTGACGTCACTTTACGTCAGTAAACTGTAAAATAAGTCGAAAACAAAATATACAAGCACAACAAGCCCACATAGCTCCAATTGTTATTTGTTAGCGATATTGGCTCGCACGTCAATAGGAATGAGGAACCAATAAGGATAATTGTGGCTAACGTCCCACTCGGCTAGTTTAATTGACGCGAAATGGTTTCAATCAAATGCGTCACGAGTCGAGTCTCTCCCCTGTCAGCACGCTTCATGGGGAACTGAGCTCTTCCCTGTCCCATGCGTATTGAAATGGGCATGATTGTATGAATTATTCCACCGGAAAACATTGATTTATTAGTGCGGTAGTAAAGTAGCAGTAGGAAAGGCGCTTGAAGATAGTCGTCTAATTGACAATATGAGTACGACGCGACGCACACATCGTTAACCCACAGGTTAAATACGCGCGGTCGAATTAAAAGTAAAAGCTTTATCTATCACGGTAAGCGTAATGATTGAGTTTTAGCTAATGAGTAGAAAAGTAGAGCAAATCAATGTCGAAAGCTCCGTTAGTTCGGTTCGATCAGAAGTAATGAAGGTATTAGATATTTTCTTCCCTCATTCACAAAGAGTATTGTATACGAGTTGGTTGAAGGCTGAAGCCAACGGTTGAAGCATTCGATCATCATAAAGAAGCAAGTGACATCAAAATGAATATAGAGCATGCTATGACAAAAGTCTGGGCTTATTGATATTTTATTGTAGGTATACATACATATTTTATTTTCGTCTGTTGTTTAAATGTCAAGTAATTTGATAGTCCGGGGAAAAAAGGATATCGACCTGATTCGGTTCATATCTTATCTTGTATATATATATTGTTCAAATACGAAGAAGGAATGGACGGAAAAAAAAAATTTCATAGAACAACAACAGGAGCCAAAGCCAATCAAACAAAGGTGGATTCGCGAGACAAAGCGGGCGATTAGACAATCTCTTAATGCTCATCGCACCACAACAACATGCCACACTCTTGGGGATTTTGATGAATGAAGCACGTGTTTAGGCATGCGAGATCACATTATTTCAATGGCAATAGACACACGCGACGTGCAATGAATTAATTGTCTGTGGGCTGTGGTCTTCGCGCAATTCTATGAAATGTTCAGACGAAATCACGCGAGGCGCTTGACATTGTATAACAATTAAACTATCATATTGTTGCTTTAATTGTTATCAATGATAGCGTGCTTTTGGCTATTGATTGATGGGTGCTGTTTGTTTCGTTCGAGTTTTATATTTGAGAGTAGTCCCAACGGTTTAAATGTTAGATACTCCCTATTAGACGTTTAACACCATGTACTTCGTGTTATGTACCTTCGTAATTAATCTTTTTTTATAGGTAGTGGTTATGTACCTGTTCCAGGCACTATTCATTGCGAAATTGTGTATTGTAGAAGGTACAATACTTACGTATACAGTATGTCTTTTGATTCTTGTACTTATGTACAACAGCCAGCGCCAGGCCAGCTTGTATGACTATCAGCATGTATCCCCAGTTAGTGAAATATATGAACCATTTGAAGTAATTCAGTTCTACTTTGGGCCCATCGTAGAGCCGCGGCAGCCGCTGGCAAATGAAACTTGATATGCCAATCGAGAATACTGTTAAGAATAATATCCACCTGAAATCGAAAGGACATCATTGGAATCGTAAACAAGTAAACTAGGTATATAAAAAGATAGTTTAATCATAGATGACTGAACTCAATGGTACCAAGTAGACATTATAGCATTACCTACAGTACCTACAGTTCCTTTCTTTTGTGAAATATATCATGATAGTACGAGATCCGGCTGCAGGATCAGTGCGTTCATCGGTTTTTTGCTGAAAACCGAATTTTTATGTATATTTATAATTAGGAGAATATATATCGACTAGGTTGCCAGTCAAAATTTGGCCGCAAGCATGTTTAATTAAAATTTTTCTAATCCATTTTTGGGAAAAAAATTCGTTCACTTGTTTTTTGAATAAAATGTAGTTCATCATCTTGGCAGCCTGGTGCAAACAGGTATGATTTCGATTTATTTTTACGTTCATAACGCACATTTATGAATCATATATCAAATTAAAGCTAATTTTTTTCTATTTATTATCATATATGGTTGTCTAATTAAATCCGGCCGCAAATAAGGGTTGCTTGCTCATAAAAATTATAAATATAGGATTAGTGCGTTCATCGGTTTTTTGCTGAAAACCGAATTTTTATGTAACTATATGTATTTATAATTAGGAGAATATATATCGACTAGGTTGCCAGTCAAAATTTGGCCGCAAGCATGTTTACACTCAACCTTAAATTTTCAACATCTTTAACAGCCGGCAACCCTTATTTGCGGCCGGATTTAATTAGGCAACCATATATGATAATAAATAGAAAAAAATTAGCTTTAATTTGATATATGATTCATAAATGTGCGTTATGAACGTAAAAATGAATCGAAATCATACCTGTTTGCACCAGGCTGCCAAGATGATGAACTACATTTTATTCAAAAAACAAGTGAACGAATTTTTTTCCCAAAAATTGATTAGAAAAATTTTAATTAAACATGCTTGCGGCCAAATTTTGACTGGCAACCTAGTCGATATATATTCTCCTAATTATAAATATACATAAAAATTCGGTTTTCAGCAAAAAACCGATGAACGCACTGATCCTGCGGTGGGATCTTAGACTATGATGACTGAAAACAAATTTAATATTTTGAAATTACAGTTTACGTAAACGATTTATAAGGCTCAACTAAAACATTGTGTGCAAGTTCGTTCGTTCGTTCGTTTCAGCCGTGGGACGTCCACTGCTGGACAAAGGCCTCCCTCAAGGATTTCCAGTACGACCGATCACCGGGTCGTCTGTGTAAGTTCATTTAACGAAAAATACTTCCTACAAGTTATACACAACACGAATTAACGGCATCCTAGTATTAAAATTTTTTTATTATCAATTTAACCTGTATTGTAAATTTGAGACTTACCTATAAACTAAATACAAAGTGGCCGGTCGGTGCCCCGTCTGCCACTGACTGCAAGCGAAGTGGTAGGGCGGCGAGTGCTCCAGGTTCAGGCCTCGTCTGCTGGCCTGCCACATGCGTCCCAGCATCGCTGGCTTACAGATTTTTTTCATCGCTGAAAAGGGACAAACGAAGTTTTAGTGATCTATTAATTGTTAAACCGCATTATTTGAAAAGGAGTGTATTTTTCAATTTCATTATATGTATATATATATATTTTTCGTGACAAATAGGTAGGTATCTATTAGTTAATTAAGTAATCACCAAATAATAATTTGAAAGTTGTTTTAAATAAAATAAATTTCACTTTTATACAGGTAGTTGAAATGTATTATGGAGAAGCTTGAACATTATCATTATTTTTTAATAGAACATTAAACCGCCTTCATATTTTCAGAATTAGGGAAATTTTAAATGGGAACACACGTTGCACGGACAGATCAGGCTTTCAAATAAAAACGAATCATGAATTCTAATGGTTCACCCAGTCGAAAGTTCCGAATTAACAAACACAAAAAAATAAGTAAGTAGTCTGATTGAGAAGCTCCTCGTTTTTTGTAGTCGGTTGAAAAGGAAATCATTAATTGTCTCAACATGCAATACCATACTCCAATATAATATACTTCTTCCCACAGTTTCTATTTATGTCGTACTTTATATAAATATAAATTGCAATGGAGCTGTTACATTGACCATAACTATTATTTATCCTACACAATACATATAAGGTAAAAATATTGAAAAAAAAAATTAGATTTCCAAGGTGCGTGCTTTGGTCGTCAAAATATATCAATGATAGGTTAGGTAATATACTACAGAATATACAAAAGGCTATGTATTAAATAAATAAGCTATGTATTTAAGTATTAAAGTCAGGCTAAATATATTTTATTCATGTTCCTTCCGGTGAAATCCGAATGTGATCAACTTTTTCTAAACCAAAGATTAAATCACGGATTGTAAACAAAGCAACAAGAAAGTGATTAGTCAATATCAAAATCTTCATTGTAATCAAAGTATCTCATTTTATATACCGTTATTTTATATTCTGCAGATAAAATCTTGGATGGCGACAAGGCTCTCGCCACTTCAAACTTCGAACAGTCAAAAGCGATTTAAACAACCGTTTTTTTATATGAGTAGGTATCTATAATTTATTTTAATTCCGAAATGCATTTTTTATTTCGTTTTTAAGTGTATGTACATTATCACAGTATGGGTTTCGCGAATGAAGAAGGATGAATCAATAAAATCATTCAGCTAATCAAAACTAAGGTAACGGCACCAGTCGTGGACAAGCATCCAGTAATGGACAAAATAAATATTAAATTTAAATATTAAGACCAAAATTAACGTTATATAATTTGGCAATACCTAAAATAAAAGTTTGGTTCATAAGCTATCAAAATACGACATTTCATCTTATTCGGCCAAAATGTTTGAAGATGGCAGAACGTTATGTTTAGTTGCTGCGACTCGTTTCGAAGAAATCCGTTTTTACTAAGAAAATCCTTAAGGAAGTGAGGACACAATTTTGGTTATAAGAATTTTTGTATAAATGTCAGCAAAATTTGATATTACTTTTATTTATAGTAGTTAAGTGTACGAAATATTACACGATTTAGTATAATGATAGGTTATGTTGTTTAAATAAAATTCATCAGTGTCCATAACTGGATTTAATTCTATGGATATATCCATTTATGGACATATGTCGAAAATAAACTTTTTTTTAAGTTATTAATTACATGCGCTTTTCTGTATTGTCTTTTCTTTCTGATTAATAATATACCTATCACGACCATTTCAAACAAAGGATTCCAATATTGTACAACAATTGTCCATGACTGGATTTGCTTTGGTTCCTATAATGGACATTGATATTTTTTGTTAAAATTACACTAATGGGTCCAACAACATAATATCTAATAGAGAGATCTAGAGAGTTCTCTGATGAACTCTTTGGATCGTTGTCTGCTGCTAAATTCCACCACCATATAGCACACACGCTTAAATTTCATCCACACCATCTTGACAACAGTTTAAAAAAAGCTTTTTGCCTCGTGCTACAATTTGGAATCCATATCGATGGACCGATCAGATTAAGGCTGCTGGCGGATTCAGATTGGCGATTCACTTCACGAGTGTAGCGGAATGCCAGGAAACAGAGAGATATGGCGGAACATCGTGACGCGGGTAACATCTACCCCCCTAGAGTGATATGACGAAGAAGAAGAAGTCCCAAAATGGATGGAATGGCAGTACTTTTTTTAGTTATATTTTTCATCCCTGACTTAAAAAAAACCATATTGGTGTTTCTTAACGGACATAACTCGTATTTAACGATGCATTTGTCCAATTTTTGCCTAGAAAATGGAAATTAAGACTGTTTTAAATATTATAAGTATGCAAAATAATTAATAAGTACTATTTTTTATAAATACATCCCCGATTTATTGTATTCCAATCATCATTTTCAAGATTCTATTGATAACTATAAGTCTTCTCCAATTGTAAATATCTGGAGAAACGATATTAGGTACAGTCCATAAATGGGTGTTCATAACTGGATGTTGTCCAAAACTGGGTGTCCATCATTAGATTTTTCACTGTCCAACACTGGTGCAAAAAAGTGGTTTTTTAATTTATAAATAACTTCATTATTTATGCATTGTAATCATTTTTCTAACATTGGTTACGTTAAACTAACATTGAACTAAAGGTATAACTAAACAATATCCAATAAAGTTAAAAAACCTACGAGAAATTTGCAAAAAACTTCAATTTTTTCCTTAATCTGTACAAGACTGGTGCCGTTACGTTACTATGCGGCGAGATAACGGCATAGATACAATGTCCTCCTTCATTAAATACGAGCCAATTAAATCAGATTACTTTTCTCATGAGTACGAGATTGTCAAGGCTCGGGGTTAACTTGAAAGTGACCTTTGAATCATTCTATCTTTGAGCACATGCCAGACGAATTGCTCATTTCATTGTAGGTACCTTTAGTGGTCTCGCTTTTAAGTCTAGCGATACCTATTCTTGTTCAATTCGATGTCACAGAAATATGTAGCTTCGCATTATATAGGATAGGTACCTACATAATATTATTTGATAGCCAAGATTAGAAGTGAAATATTACATAACATTCAGACAATATTTTATAATAAGGAAAAATATAAATGACTGTAAACTTTTATGTTTACATAATACACACATTACATAAATACAATTATTAATATAATACAAATTACAATAAAATGCATATCGCGCACGCTTAATTAAAATATATGTGGTGAATGATCAATAAATAATTATTAATATTTATGTCGTAACTACTATTACGAATTTAAAGGAATATTATTTTAGAGGAAATACTGTTGTTTCCTCCCTTTCCTTAGCATATTAATTTATTCCTAAAAATATAATGTAATAAATAATAATATCTTTTTATATTGCTCGCGTGCAACTACCGTGTAAATTGCAGTCAATGGCACGTATTAGATTTATAGTTTACAATTTTTTAATAACCCACAAACGATTTACAATGTCACGTGGAAGCGAGTTCAATAGATATAGCATTGACGAGCGGATGCTGCGCGGTTATACATTGCGATGATAGTTATTGTACATTCGCTATAAAAGAAACACAATAGTCACTTGTTGGGAGACGAGTAAATCATAAAACTGACAGCTCCCCTGTTTGCTGCTTTCCTGGTCTCTGAGCTAAGAATGGACTGACTAGAGATATCGATTTATTTTCAAAAAATAGCTCCATATTAATGGTATGAAAGAGTAGTATATAGTCCGCCAAAAGTCTTCGCAAGAAATTTTAGAATATTATAGGCACCTTTCTCTCTTCAGTGCATTAAAGATGCATCTCATTGATTCTAATTTTAATGGATCCATTTTAAAATACGCATGTCTATTGTCCATGGCATAAACATGTTATTGTATCTTTTGCTATGACACTTAAATCATTGACGCAACCAGAAAATATTTAAGCATGGATTGTTACCAAAACAAATGTATAGAGTTTAATTGTATCATAAAAGTTGATTGATGGTCGAGACAGTTCAAGTGGTCGCCAATGTTTGATCAGCTACTAATAATTGAAAACTGTTGTCAAGCGGAGATATCAAAGGCCACCTGCATACCCAGCTGGTATCAGATGTAATGAAGATGCAATTAGTATGCAAACAACCTTATTAAACCATGCGAAACAATCGTAATCGTTAATCAACTAATTTAAAGATCGAGGATCGGAGCTGATTCATTATTGATTTACGGTGATAATGCCGCGGAAGGTTAGTATGTAGGTAATAGAAAATTTTAATTGAAAACATGATTATATTCATAACATGATTGTATATGAAATATATGTGTACATAGCAATTTGTTTTGTTTGTAGAATTTAAAGCGCAAATGTAAAGTGATAGACTGGGGTAGAAGCCTTTGAAAATAATGAAAAGATAAAAAAAATCGCAGTCGGATGAAACCCATTAGAAAAGGAGAAGAATATGATAAAAATGTAAGGAAAAATAAATTACGGTCAATCCGAGTTCGGGAAGCGGGAGGGGGGAGCTTTAAAGAGAAAAAAATGGTTTCTCTCGATTTCCGACAAAACTACAAGTCCTATAGAAAAAAGTTCAATGGCAAAGTTGTAGGTAATTAAAAGTTCTACAACTTTTGTATTCACAATTTTTTCACATAACCTAAAAATTTAGGTGAAAAATTCAAAAAACCAAGTTTTTGGTCTTTTATTTCTATCTACTTCAAAATTTATTTTTTTTCTACGAAATTTGGTGGAAACTTACTTTATTATGTCCCAAATACACTGTAATTTATTTGATTGAAAATATTTATTTTTTCGCCTTATTTTGAATTAATACCAAAAAAATAACCTAATTTTCAATCGAAAAGTCACCCGTCAAAATATCAGCTTTTTTCAAAAACTTGGGGTGCCTTTTATTCATTGAAATCTCTACTTTCATATGGTGTAAAAAAAATAAACACCACCATAGTAAATGTTCTCAGGAAATGCATACAAACAGTCTGAAAATTAGCTTTTACTAAATCAGGCACACTTCTTGAACTCTATATCTTCTCTTGTATCGGCTTTTCGGTAATATTTCAAAAGAAAAATAATTATCTGTTCTAAGTTTAATATTTTACAGCATATTCAAAAGCAAAATGATGTCGATAAAAACATTTCAGGTAGTTCGAGAAGTGTGTCTGATTTAGTAAAAGCTAATTTTCAGACTGTTTGTATGCATTTCCTGAGAACATTTACTATGGCGGTGTTTATTTTTTTTACACCATATGAAAGTAGAGATTTCAATGAATAAAAGGCACCCCAAGTTTTTGAAAAAAGCTGATATTTTGACGGGTGACTTTTCGATTGAAAATTAGGTTGTTTTTTTGGTATTAATTCAAAATAAGGCGAAAAAATAAATATTTTCAATCATATAAATTACAGTGTATTTGGGACATAATAAAGTAAGTTTCCACCAAATTTCGTAGAAAAAAAATAAATTTTGAAGTAGATAGAAATAAAAGACCAAAAACTTGGTTTTTTGAATTTTTCACCTAAATTTTTAGGTTATGTGAAAAAATTGTGAATACAAAAGTTGTAGAACTTTTAATTACCTACAACTTTGCCATTGAACTTTTTTCTATAGGACTTGTAGTTTTGTCGGAAATCGAGAGAAACCATTTTTTTCTCTTAAAAGCTCCCCCCTCCCGCTTCCCGAACTCGGATTGACCGTAATTTATTTTTCCTTACATTTTTATCATATTCCCCTCCTTTTCTAATGGGTTTCATCCGACTGCGATTTTTTTTTGTTTCAAAAATTATCTTCTCTAGTCTATGAGTGTTTAAAATGTAATCAAGTTACAAGAATTTTCTTACGTGTAAAAATTTTCATAGTACCTAATGAGGACATTGTTTTAATGAAGTTTATAATAATTTTGACAATCATAAGCACAATAGAATATTTTAATTAATCCGAAATTTTGTGTCAGTGTTTCGGGTCATTTGTAACAGTATGGCGGTTCTACAGGGGTCTTAGTACGCAATGACAAAAAGAAAAATGATGGTCAGAACGCTGATACCGGATACCTTAGGATACTGTAATATTTTATATTAGAGAATCTTAACATAAAATATTATAGTATCTTCACCGTGTGTGCCGCGCTTTATGGTTCATTCTTATTAATTTAAACGATTTAGAAATAGATAATTTGTAGAATTTTTTCTTAAAAACAAACAAACGTGAAAACACGTTTCCTTTTTGATAAGGCAAGAGTTCGAAAGACTCTGAAATTCGTATTACGAAACCTAAGGACTTGAATCATAAGCGTATTCATTATGAAGTCAAAAGTACATGAAAATTCAGAGATTTTCAGTCATAAAAACCACTAACACCGTTGTAATGAGCACGCCGACTCTGTTTACAAATAAAACGCTGTGCACACCTCCATTGCAATGTTACAGGGTGATAATCAATAACAGCTCTGACTTTTGATGCGCTTAATGTGATGGCCCCATGTGCAAATGCTCATTTAGAGGACCGTATGATAATGCTAATGCTAATTTTATATTCATATCAAATTAATTGGAAAAATATTTCATACTTACATATTTAACATTGAAGAAAGATTGTGTGACACAGGCACCTACTCAAAGGGATGATGTTATTTTTTATAATTTATTGAATCTAAGTACTAACAGTACGTATGTAGTCGTAATTTTAAATGCGTCAATTCATTATTAAATGACGTGTTTGACTAAGGTAAAGAGGACATTTTATAGGAAAAGTAATAGAATAACGATTAGATACCTAATGCTGTGCTGCATGAAAATTAAGTTTCCCTGTATTGTTATAACGTACAGGATAGGTAAATATTATAGCAATGAATTTATTTCTATGACCGCTTAGCAAAACAGATCGTGTTTTGTTTTAAAAATAAGAGATTATATTGTGCAAAGTAAGCGGTCAGTAAGTCCAAGTGTAACTTACATAGATCCAATTTCGGGAGCCTCATCTTTCTCGCGAAGCGTCGGACACGTGTACATTTAAACGACGTCGTGATGAAGTAGCACTTTATTTTAGCGTTATCGAAAACGAAACCTCAGATTTCCGAGTTGTTTTTAAAATGAAATGATACATTAATGCTTGGTACGCATGCGCGCGCTGGCGGCACACTGCGGCACCTTGCTCCCCGCTAATGTCAATATCCCGCTTCATTTGTCGACAATTATTATGCTGTACATCGCCAGTTTTGTATCGTAAATAAGACAATTGGATTTTTAACGGTCTATAATGTCAATGTGTCTCAATAATATGGACAAATGCGTTTCTAATTTGGAACAATTGACGCGACCGCAAATCTGGACCCACGGCCACGAGCCACTTAGTAGATAAATTTTTTAAATATAAAATATCAATACTATTTACGAACGTCTAACGTAACGTAGAATATTTATTTATTTTATTTCATTTATTTATTTATTACACTTTTCTATGCTAGTTAATAATACAAATTACTTAAAAGTTAAAAGTTAAAACTAAAACTTATATAGCTAGACTAGCACAGAGGGCGGCCTTATCACTAAAGAGTGATTTCTTCCAGGTATATTAATATTTAATTTGTTTAGATTGAATTTATTGAAAATATTGTACCTACTGCAAATAGCGAACTATGTAGGTATAATGAAAATATTTTTTCCGATTAAGCAGAAAAAAATTTATGAATTTTTTTTTAAAAGTTCTATAAGAAGCACGCATTTTTTTAGTATTTATGATACCATCAGTTCTAAAAGTCATTACAGAATTGAGAATACTATTTAAAGTAGGTATAAATTTTTAATCACATAATAATCAAGGCTAAACATATTTTTTGTACCTAATATCTTCGAAAAGATTGTTGGTTCTAAAATAGACAATTTGATTTATAGAAATATTTTTTCAAGTACAAATTTCGTTTTTTCAAAAAAAAATTGTATACCTACTTAAAAATATAAAGACAAACGTCATCACTAAGCATGGTGACCGTGAACTACAGATGTGTTGGAGGGTTGAGGCTTGAGCAGTAAATTGTACCTTGAAAGTACCTACGTATTTTTTATTCCCCCTGTTCTAAAATTTGGCACATACCTACAAAACTTTATATGCTAGAAATATTTCTCGAAGAAATATTTTTCGGTGTCCAACTTATTCTGTAACTTGCTGCAATTTAATTACTTAAAGTTAATGAGTAACCATAATTTGAAAAATGAAGATACCTATTACCATTTTTTAACCCTTGGAAGGTCGCCATAGATCAACCCTCCAACGGGTCCGCAGTTCACGGTCACCATGCGTAATGATACGTTTCTTTTTTATTTCACAACCATTTAATAAATTAATTATTAGTTCGGAGGAAATTTGCAACTGGCTCGTGGACCAAAAGAACATAAAAAATAAACTTCTAGAATTAAAATATTATGTATAGAGGTATTGATAATTATTGATAATACGCTTATGTTAGGGACGTAATCATTGAACCAATTTTCAGCCCGGAAGAATTTGCGCTTGTCTCACGAACCATTTCATTTATATGTTTGCAAATTTTGTTTCCTTAATTTTCCTCATCAATAGCAAAAATTCGAATAATTTTTTAAAGATAGTTAAGGAAATGTAAAAAGCTTATTTATCACATATATGTAATTGAAGTTCATATGAAATAATTCCTGTAGTTTTGAAGTTGGTAGTAGGTTCTATCAAAATAAACCTATGATTTTTTTTGTTACGTATTAATTTTAGATTTAAACATTATAATGTTTGTATATATATAAAATTAATATATTAATGTATGTTACTTAAAAAATATGTAAAAATTAAAATATAAGTACCAACCTTTTCAAACAACTGGACCGTACAAGTGGACTGTACACTTAATTTTTGACTCGAAATATACATTAAATGTTTTAAGCGAAATAATACGAAATGTAGGCCATAATATATTATTATTTACATAAAAAAAAATACAATATTAAATAACACAAACTTACCTGGGTCATTTGTATCCGTCGGAACTAGCACATCCTGTTTGCACATTTTAAAACTGAGTCTATTTTTTTAATATTTATTCCTTAAATTTCGTTCTTAAATTTTAGTTCCTTATTTGAAATACGTTCCCGGGCTTACGTCCACAGAGGCCGTGCCATAGATTATACACTGCTATACAGGTTCGAACACTACCGCCCGGCTGTCTGCCGGTGACAAAGCGCGCCGCGTAGTGCACCCGCCTCTTCTACTAATTGACGATACATTCATATAAATACGTTTAACGTTTGTCATGTTTGTTTATTTAATCTGTGGCGCTTGTTTTTTGAAATTTTTTGTTTTAATTAGCAATGGATGCATTTGATAGATTTTGTACACATAATCACATCTACTGTGTAGGTAGGTACTACGTCGATATCTTTATTGTGCAATAATATCGGTTTATTATTATTTATTTTTTATTATTATTAATTAATTTTAGATTTAAGGTTAATTAAATTTTGGGAAATGCTTCCACATTATATTATATAAGTTTGAAATGGGGTGCAAGATTTATCCACTTTAAAATGGCAACACTGGTGGCAGAAAAAAAAACAAAATGCGCGGCAACTGAAAAAAAAAAAAGTACTAAAATAGATTCAAACTCAGATTTGTGCATTTAATAATTGTTTTTTAATCCAGTTATCAATAATTTCAATTTGTAGATACTTTTAAAAATTACGGCTAACAAGAAGCTAACAAGATGAGCAAAGACTTTCAAGTGTTCAATGAAACTGTATCAAGGCAAACAAACCCATTGGATGTAAGTTGTTTAGTTTTATCGTCTATTGAGGTATAAACCAGGTGCTTGTAGACCCCACCCCCGAATGACGCCATGTGAGGCGATCGTTTCTTGTAAATCGTGCCACGTGCCGGGGTTGAAATGGCCATTCATAAAGTGGACCTTATTTGTATTTTGTTTACGAGTAATTTCTATTGAATTGTTTCGTTTCAAAATCGAAGTAAGGCACTTTAGGTTAAATCTCCTGTTTTACTGATTCACGTACAGGTCATGAAACTTCGCACTAGATGGAATAATATTGATTCTAAAGCAAACCTAGAAAAATATTAGGAAAAATAATGATGTAGGTACCCATTATATTATATTTATGAGGATAAAAAACTAAACTTTTTGAAATAAATAGCTTGATGTTTTTTTAAACGACTTTTTGTCTCATAGTACCTTGTGTATTTATCGATATTCGTAACGAATAACGATAATAATATTATGTGCGTGAAAAAAATTTTTTTTATTGTTCCGATTACTTATTTATATATTTTTATAAAAATTATAGGTACCTAGATAAGCTATGAAAAAATCTTGGATTTTTTTTTAATTTCTTCACTAAGTAATGTAAAAAATCTATGCATGCGTAGGTAGTGTTAAAACTAACAAACAAAAAATATTTATTTTTTATTAACTATTACAGAATTGAATTGGTCATGGCTAAATTCTGTTGAGAAGGTGCGGCGGACTGTAGACATCTACATGTTCGTATCTTCGGTTTCCAGTTGCCACTGAAAATAGTAAGTACAAACTATGGACATAGGTACATAAATAATAATTCTAAAACTATACTGTTGAACTTAAATATATTCTACAAGCTGAATTTGGAAGACAGTTATGTCATTAACATAAGCAATAAATTCGACTTTTAGTAATTTTGTGTTACATATATGTATATGGGATACTTAATTGTTGTGAGGAACTGTTTAAAGTATTATTAAATAAAAATATAAAATGTTCGTTATATTCTATTGTGTTATTTTTGAAAATACAATTAACAAACGTCGTTCGTCGTTTTCAATCTCCGCTCTGAGCTTGAAAGGCAATTATAGGAATAACTTTTTAGAGAAATGTAGTCAGATAAGTAAAAGACTCGAATTTATTTGTAATGACAATTATAAACCAGCGCCCTGGCTTCTCCCGTGGTACATATAATTTAGCCTGTAGCAACGGTGAAATAATTTTGAAATCGGTGCCTTCCTGTGTAATGTTCCACAGTAAGGCTAAGTACCTAAGTGAATTAAAAAACTCATCAGTTTCATATTATTAGTAGAAGTAAGTATAGGTACATATATATAAATGTCGATTTAATTTTAGTGTAACGTCGTCCCTAGTCGATAATGCAGCATGACATGCCACTTGCGTTATGTGGTGTCATGCATGAATTATCGGGTTATCGATTTAAATGAATGACATAGGTACAAACTACGTGCTGGTAGCTGGTTTTTGGCTTTATATTTTCTATCCTGCAGTTGACTAGTTGTTAGACTGATGTGCAGCACGAACGTTTAGATCGGTTGCTGTCATGAAAAAGCTTAGTGGGTTCCATGCATTGTATTCGATTACTCAAGCTGGACGCGAACTGTAAAAAGATGCATAATTTGATGTTTTAAGACTGTCATGCAGCATGGTCATTCACATCTTTACACTAAAATTAAATTGACATTTCTATACTTCTATACTAGTCAAGAAGCTTATATCTAATACTAACTTGCCAAGTTAGGTGTGAAAGGGATAAAAAAACATACATAGTAGGGGAGCCCAGGATGCTAAATGTGGATTTACTCGAGCGTCACGGGAACCTATTAGAATTGGTAGATTAGACCATAGCGAGAAAAAAAGGTCCTATAATGTTTTCACTTTTAGCGGTGGGGAAGGGTTTTTTGATTTTTTTTAATTTAAAAAAGAAAAAAATTGGCTTGGAAATACTCAAGCGCGTTAGATATTGATATTTTGCATGCTCCAGGACGTCACTGAAAAAAAGTATACGTTAATCTGACGATTTAAGTGGCGATTTAATCGCTATGAAGAAAGGGTAAAAAATTAAAGTAATATTATTCGAGCGCGTCAGATTAATATATGGGGGGGTTAATTACAATATAAGAAGTCCCCATTTCGCTAATCTGACGATTCGAGCTCAACCTTATTTATGGATTATTCAAATTTTCCAGCGGGGCCCCTGAGCGCACCCACCAACCATAACTGCTCATATTGACTAGAGGTACTAATGAATAGCTAAGGTACCGTCCCTTATAGTAATCTGACGCGCTCGAGTAAATCCCAAAATCCCCTCTTGGCCTCCCCTACTAACAGGCGTCATTCAAGGTCATAATTTCTTGTTACAAGTTAATGTTCATACTGAAATCTCCAGTGTATTAGATATAAGCTTCTTGATACTAGTAATATAAAGCTGAAGAGAGGGATTTCTTATAGTCTAATTCATATTTGTGGGAAATTCCAGACTGTGGCAGCTATCTAAAAAATCTGGGTGTGTATATATTTTACTGATTTCTATTTTCAATAGACTATAATAATTAAACGATTTAGCACCTGTACATAATATAAAGTTAGCACCTTCACAAACTACCTAAGCTTAGATATTATTAAGACGTGTTATGAAACTAATGATAATTATTCTAAAAAAAACGAAACGATACTTAAAATTATAAAGATTCCGATTTGAAAAGATATTTCACTGTTTCCATCTATCGAGGAAGGCTATAGTAGCTATATATCATCACACTAAGACCATAGGAGCAGAGCAATGCGGGTAAAACCGAGGGGCACAGCTGGTGCATAGTGCAACAAATTAATAAAAGTAATTGTAAAAATGGTGAGGCTAGAGAAATGGATCTACATTTTAAAGGGTAGATATATTTAGAATTTGTAGTAAATTACGTACGGATAACAAAAATATAAATGCAGTAAGATTAAATCTTAATTTATCTTAAGCCAATTTAGAATCAAACCAAACAACGCATTGTATAAGTAGGTTAATCCTGCTTTCCTGTAATTAAGCTGAAGTAAGTACATAATAGGTTTATGGTATAACTCTTTACAAAGTACAGGAGTAAAATTTACCTAATTATATAGCAAAATAGAAAAACTTAAAAAAAATACAATAATGGACCAATACTGAAAAGAAATACATGTGCAAAATATCCGTATTCTATTATGTATTATCCAAAATCAGTATAATATGAATGGCTGTATATGAATAATTAGCTTCAATCGAAAGATCGAAATCGAAAAAATACAAAAAAAAATATATAAGTATATTCGAGGTTAAAAGAAATTTTTTTTTACCGATGACCTTAAATTTTTTCGAATTACCCCAAATTACGGAAAATTTTGAAAGGAAATTTTTTGTTGCAACAAATAACTTGTCATAATATGAGAGTCATAAGCTTACGTTTAGATATTATATCAGATGATATTATACTACTACATCTATCTATACTAATATGTATTATAAAACGGAAAGGTTTGTATGTATGTATGTATGATTTTCACGCATAAACTACGAGACCGATTTTGATGAAATTTGGCACAGATAAATAATGAATGAATGAATGAATGAAAAATTCTTTATTGCACATTAAATACAGGATTAGAAACTAAGAGCTATACAAGTAGTAACATGTACAGAGGGCGGTCTTATCGCTGTAAGCGATTTCTGCCAGACCCTGTTTAGACCCTGAGAAAAAACATAGGCTACCTTTTATTTCGAAATATGTACCTACCACGGGCGAAGCCGGGGCAGACCGCTAGTAGATTATATTCTAAGATTATATTATTACTAGCGTCTTTTGCCATTTTCTGGGCCTTTATTAATTGAATATATTTTTATTAATTACATAGGATTTTTATAAGATTTTTTCAAATATAGATTGCTTTTATTCTAATTCTAATGTTTCATTTTGCTAGCGGTGCTACTTTCTGAGATAACCATAATGTGTAGTCATCATTAATTATTTAATTTATATGTTAATAATTATTCAATATTCGTAAAAGGCAACCTTAGCAACTCTACTGGGAATGCTTTCCTAATGAAAATACAATCAAATATGATAGGCGGTTACGACGTCAGTCCACCCTATGTATAAATATGGCGACCCCAGAATATGGTATTGGATGTTGAAGTACCAACTTGACCTGTTTTCACGGAAAGTCTTGTCGCTTCGTAAACTTGTAATCCACATGTCACCGCTTGAAACGACCTATTCAACTGTATTTTTATATTTTTGGTTGTTTTTTTTACAGACTTAACCCATTGACCACCGTAAGCCCCGATCGGGGCGCGACACAATAGATTTTCTATTGTGTCTGTGATTCCGAGGACTGATGGATTAAATTGATATTTTTACCAGTTTTATGCAAGGTGGTGAACATCAGGTGGCCCACCAGTCCACTTGCTCTGCTATAAAGTGTTTATGTCTATTCAGATTAAAAATTGGTAATGAAGGTGTTTTGAAGTTGTCAGGGAAATTTAAGTCATCGTTAATGAAAGAAAAGATAAATTATCTTACAAAATAATTAGGTACTATTTTTTCTGGCGATAATAATGAGTAGTATATCAATATCGGAATAAATTTCAGATTTAGGAGGTGTCTCAATACTTAAAATTTTCCATAGTAATCCATGACACACCTCGTACAATTATAATCAACTTACTTATGTCAGGAATGGTTTTCCTTAAATATGAGAGTAGATTATAATTCTTTAGTAAGTAATTTCATACGCTAACCAGTTAACCACATATCCTTATAAAAGAAATATTCAAAATATCCGTAGCAATAAATCGGGTGACCCGACGACGCGGCGCCTAAGCCCCAGTCACCCCACTTACCATGACACCATCTTGCCCTTGTTTCTATTACGTCATTCGAGTAAAACGAACCTTCATTTCGGTCTGTAATTAAGACCTTAATTACCCGCGTTTTCAGCTTTAATATTAATACAAAATATGCCGACGACTTTTCTTAATTTGCCCGAAATTTACTATATGGCTGTTCATATATAAATGTAAAGTACACGGTCAAAATTTTCAGTGTCTGAAGAAAGTTTTAATTCTTTACAAGTTACACTTTGTTATACTTATACATGTGTTGGGTGAGTAATTTGATTCTCAACATGTTCTAATATAATGAGTTGAGGGAAAAGCCCAACTGAAAATTACTTTCAGTTGGGTTAGGAAACTCATTTATTATGAACATTTCGTGTTATTATTTGAAATATGATGTTCATCCTACCGTTACAATTTTGGAGAATTGTTTTAATATAAGTAAAATGGAAAATTATGACTTTACAGTTAGGGATAGCTACTCGTAAGTCGTAACTGAGGAGAAACAAACAATTCAACTCAATTACTATTAATGAAAGTTTGTTAGGTAGGAAGTAGTTAGTGTACGTTACTTAAACCTAATATTGAAATTGAACTAAGAAAGCTCGAATATTCTTATATTTATATGCTACCATATACTGTTCCTGATTCAAATAGATAGCCGCAAAAATACTAATTTAGAAGCTATACTGTTCTTGAGTGACGTATATTTTATAGTTTTAGCCCAGTTCAGGCAGGCAAAACGTGGGCGAGCGGCTAGTATTACATCCACATTATGCAGAGTTAATACCCTTATCTCAGGACAAGGAGATTATTAGAAGAGTTAATAGGGCGGCGACGGAATACTGAGATCGGAGGCGTAAGTCAATTACTTCATACGATTACGACCTTATAAGGTTTTTAGTGACATCAGATTGGGTTATGTAACATTAATTTAATCTAGTGGTTACTGTTTATGGATCAGATAATGGATGTAACAGCTTGGAGGAGCGTGTACTTGTATACTCCCGTGTAGTTACGTTAGTGTAAATTTTATTGCAATTTACGATTAGTCATTATGTCTGAAAATCTTTATTTCGAATTCGAAATGTTACCGCTAACTGATATTATTAAATTTAACTTTATAGCATTACTAGCTGTTGCCCGCGACTTCGTCCGCGATTCGGTCGTTTTTCGTCATTCGTCGTTTAAAAAAAATACGTGACACTTTATTTTTGAATGTTCTTAATTGTCTCTTATAAAATTTAACTACATTAAAATTGAATACTCTGATAAGAAAATCTTAAAATCATCGAAAATCATAGACATCGAATATCTGAGGAAAACATGAATGAATGTGATTTAATCCATCAGTCCTCGGAATCACAGACACAATAGATAATCTATTGTGTCGTGGCCCGATCGGGGCTTACGGTGGTCAATGGGTTAAATTCTACATTTCTTAGTAATTAAAATAATAATCTAAATTAAATGTAGATTAACAGTTTGAGAGCACCATTATAGAATATGTACCTAAGTAATAAATTACGTTAGTTTACATAGTAACTTTACTAAAAACACGATGACTTTCTTTCGCGCTCGGTACCACAAACTAAACATGTTTGTGGTACGTGGCCCGCGTCTCTTTACCCCCCACGAGTTCCCCTCCGTTGCTATGCGAAAATACATTCGTCGCCCTACTGTAGGAAAAATTGTAATACTGTGGCCTGGGCGTTATAACACGCTCAGGGAATTCCTGAGTGCTGATAGACTTCCGTCTATCGGCATTTATACCAATTTTATATTAATATCACCATCTCGAGGAAAAGCTTCTAATGTCGATTTAAAACGCATATATACGGATTAACCTGATGAATTAACATGTTCTAAAATTGTGAAATGAGTTCAGTTTTAAATTCGAGAAATATTGATTTCTTGTATTCGATTATTCGTCGTAGTCGAATACAAAATATATTTAAAGAAACTTAGGTTGGCCTTCAGGCAAAAGGGATCCTATCAAATGATAAACTTGACCTTGTATCTTAAAAGTAAGAATGAAAGGAGCATCTGATAATTGTTGAGCACCAAAGGATCATTTAAAACGCAATACTATAAGAGCTAATATTGTCTAAGAACTGTTTAGATTGCACATGTTCCTCTAAAACTTAAAAGTAGTGATTTCAAAGGTTCCGGCGTATCTTCAAACGAAAGCCGACTCCTTACTCCACTTTAAAGCATTACAAAAAGAACATACTACGTTAATATCGCCTATACAGAAGATGATCTGTAATCAATTGTGAGGTTATAAGCAAACCCACTTTTATATTATTTTGTCGGACCACACCACCGAATTTGTAGATTGATCTTCTATGTTTACCTCTAAGTCATTAAGACTATGTCGAAATCTGTCTGCAGTAAGACGGGCCTCTCGCTATTCGTCCGTTTAAAGAGACCAATAGTTTCAATTCTTAATCTTTCATTAAACAAACTTATTAATCGTTCTTGTCTCAAATAATGGTAATATTCGCGTCCCTACTCTAGTCATTGCTTATGCTCATGTTCATCTTCGAGAGATCGAATAATATTATGGTGCACCCTATTATTTGTCAAACGGTCTTCATATTGAGTAAAAGTTTCAGAATTCTCGAGATAAAATATGACGATCGTGATCAGCTGTGAGACGTAATTCCCTCTCAGTGAGGGTTTCGGTCTCACGGGATAGTACAATATGCCATTTGCGATCAGCTGTGAGACGTTATATATACCCTCTCAGTGAAGGTTTCGGTCTCACAGGATAGTACATGCCGTTCGCGGTCAGCTGTGAGCCGCAATTCTCGTTGTGAAGCGGTTTCAGGTTCGGCATAACACAATTCATGTTGTTTTCGGTCAATAGTAAGCCTCTTATCTCTAACGATCCTTGAGAACTCTTATTTCTCATTTTCTTAACTTTGCTCGAATTTCGATATTTAAAGATTTTTTAGGTGGCACTGATGCGGGTGAATAAAAATTAAGTTAAAACGGACTAAGAGTGTTATAATCTCAATCATACATATAATAAAATTGTGGAAAAGTGATGTCTGTACAATTAAAATATGTAGAAAAAAATTAGCAGGTGTTATTATTATCGAGAAATCGAGAGAAACCATTTTTTTCTCTTAAAAGCTCCTCCCCTCCCACTTCCCGAACTCCGATTGACCGTAATTTATTTTTCCTTACATTTTTATCATATCCTTTTCTAATGGGTTTCATCCTACTGCGATTTTTTTTTGTTTCAAAAATTATCTACCCTGGTGTATAGGTAAATTTTCCACATAAAATGTCCTTTAAATTATGTCGTATTATATTTTTAACCCCCGACGCAAAAAGACTGGTGTTATGTGTTTGACCGCTATGTATTTCTGTGTGTGTGTGTGTGTCTGTCTATGGCACCGTAGCTGGCTAACAGGTAAACCGAATTAGATGCGGTTTTTTTTGTTAGGCAGAATATTTTCCGACGCTGGTTCTTAGATAAAGTGTATCAAAATTGGTTCATCCACTTATTATACCTACATAGGGGTAAAAGTGGGAATGAAAAAAATGAAAGTTATAATTTATTTTTAAAGATCGTCGGGAAGTTTATGAAATTATTTATTCCTTTTTCTATACACTTTTCTTCGTCTAAACGGTTTAGTTACGTGCTCTCTCTCTCTTCAGCCTTTAGTTACGTGCGTGAGACAGGAAAGATCTAATTTGGATTTGTTTCTGGATTTGATAAAAACTGAGTATCGATTAAGCTGATCAGTGGCTACTGGCTACACCATAGATTATTAAAAACATCCGTTTAAGAAAGGAAGGAAATAGAATTTGCTCCTCTCCCCCCCCCTGGTTCCTAAAAAATAATATGACATAATTTAAAAGAAATTTTACGTAGAATTAGTTAGGCATTTCTTTTTTGATTTTCGATATTATATACTAATCATAATTTTTAATTACAATATGTAGTAAGTAACTATTTGGTATAGGTTAGGCATTTCATTTCTTGATTTTCTTTAATAATTTGGTACGTAAGTTTCTTAGCTCAGTTTAGTAAGAAATTTTAATAACAATTCTTTTAATTATTTATGGTAGTACAACAGTACAGTATGGTTGTACGTATTTACTCAATAATTGTATGTTAAGTAGTAATTCAGCATGGGCGTAGCCACGGTGGGGCTGGGTGGGGCGCTTACCCTGGCTTTGATCTGGTAGGTACTAATTGTGAAGGGGAGTGGGCGTGGGCGTGGGATTGGGACTGAACGTGGCATATGGCGTGGGAGTGCGAGTGGGCGCGGGAGTGGGAGCATGAAAATAAAAATGATTTTTTATTGTTGCCCCACCCTGAGCCCATGGTCATAGGTCCCATAGTCACTATTCCACGCGAACGAAGTCGCGGGGACAGCTAGTAGACAAATATAATCAGAAAGCTTTGAACTCCTAAGCTCAACCATAAAAGATAGACATTTATGATGTCGGGAGATATTTTTTATATAATATGGAGAACATTTCTTTCATACTTGATTTCTGTGTAGCTTTAACCATTAAGATACACGCATTAAGAACGTACACGCGACGAAAGCTTAAAAATGGAGTTGCTGCTCTGCTCACGAATATGAAAAATAATTGTACCAAGTTTCGTTTAAATCCGTCGAGTAGTTTTTGTTTCTATAACGGTTATACAGACAGACAGACGGACAAACATTTTTGACGTCGATGTCGATCTCTAATCACCTCGTGATAGTTATTTAGGAAATATATTTTATGTGCAGAATTGACCTCTACAGATTTAATATAAGTAGGTATACATATATTTAGATTCCAATTCCCATGTAACGTTAAATTCGACTATACAATAACTAACAGACAACGCAGGTTACTCTCGTTTCCGTAAGTTGAGGCGGCTACATATTCGGTCCTAATAACATGACTTTTTGTGAACGAAACGACAGCGCGGTTTAATTCGATGGCGACACCATCAGAAAAAAGGAAATATTTTTAACTTTGAAAAAATATTATGATTTACACTATTAATACTATTTTAACATTAACACAAAATATAAGACTGTGAGTGTGTAAAAATAAATCCAGCTAGTTTCACATCACACTTATGTTTATAATTAGGTATACGACATGAAAATATATTAATTACCAAGCAATAATCATACAGATAAATACTGAACAAAAGTATTAACAGTCAAAGTATATTTTTACTAACAACATGTAAATGATGAAGTAATAATAATTATCAACGAACTAACCTTTTTGTATTAGAGTCCCGCCTCGTGATCGAATTATTAAAACACGAAGATTTTTAAAAATGTAACCAATGAACACAATCAATATTAGATTAACTGTAATGGTGTCTAGTTTGACTTAAAATAATATACATCTACCCTCACTTTTAAAAATGTAGTATATTCACACGAATTATATAAGCGCACCTTAATGGGTTAAAGAGTTAAATAAATAAATAACATAATTATATTTAAATTATTAATTTTTAACATTGTGTTCAGTAGTGTTAACATGTAAATTGATTTGATTTTTACGAAATCTCATAGATGGCGCTGAATCAAATTTGTCTTTATAGTACTAAGATTCATTAAACAGTTTCTCTGCCCAAATTACGTAAATGACGTAGTTTTTATAGTGTAAAGCTAGATAATAGCATGGCTTACTCAAAAACAACATTTAAACATGAGTCTTTAGATTGTACGCTGTCGTAGTACACGGAATACGTAAGAAAAGTAAAGGTTCACAGCTCCTCCCCCGGAGGTGATAGCATGATAATATGTTTAAAAAAACCTCACACGACCTGTTAGTAATATTCATGCAAAATTTGAAGTCAATCTATGCAGTACTTTTCGAGATTAGCTCGGACAAACATACAGACAAACAGACAAACAGACAAACAGACAAACAGACAAACAGACAAAAATTCTAAAAACTATATTTTTGGCTTCTATATCGATTATAGATCATGGATTATGTATTCTTTTAAAAAAATATTCAATGTACAGTTTTGACTTTCCTACGATTTTATTATATGTATAGATTTCATAAAATAAAAGTTATCTGTTTTCATGTATAGTCTGTAGCTATTGATTTTTTTTAAATAAATATTATTAGGTACCTTGTCACGGGCGATGTATGCTTTTAAAATATTTATGTTATTTGATTGTAATTCCTTAGAAATACAAACATCAACCAAATTTTTAAATTCATAAATATTACGATATCTTATTTAGAGTCTAGTACTTACTTGAAATATTTCAGAAAATTAATATATTCTATTTGGTTAAATAAACAAATAACTGAAATAAGTAATTCAATGCATATTAGACATCGATTACTTATGTTTTGAATAAAACAAGCTTCTGCTCTTAGCTCTTAATAGGACCTTGTGTATAAATGAAAACATGAATTAAACAGTTGCCAAGTTCCCAAGAGAAATGTCACCAGCCATTCATAAAATTAAGTTATGTACATACACGATGTATGTTTACGTCATAACCAGCTCCACCCGTTACAGTGAACATTTTATGTCCCTTAAAATTTAATTACACCTCAATTTGTTTAAATAAATGTATATTTAATAGGTAAGAGACCACGCTTTGATGTTATCTGTGATAAATTGTAAAGCTTCACAACTTTCAAGGGCCTTTCTTTGCTATCAGAGCTTTGATGATTAATTAATTATTAATTATAATTTTTAACCGACTTCAAAAAAAGGAGGAGGTTATCAATTCGGCCGGTATGTTTTTTTTTTTTTTTTTTTTTTTTATGTATGTACACCGATTACTCCGTGGTTTCTGAACCGATTTACGTGATTCTTTTTTTGTTCGATGCGGGATGGTGTCGAATTGGTCCCATAAAAATTTTATTCGGATAGGCCCAGTAGTTTTTATTTTATGAGCATTTTTGTCTGTATTTGTAAATGTTGCAAGTGTAAGTTTGAAGTCGGTTGTTTTTAACGCAGTTATTGACTTGTTAGCTCCAAATAAGCAATTAAAATGTATATTTGTCGTTGAGTTCGAATGTACTTACCTACTGCTTCTATATTTTTCATGTGTTGAACAATAAAGCTATTAAGAGACATTTCATGATCGAAATTACAATTACATTTCACTTAATTGTACTTAAAAAAATTGTGTCTAAAAACAACTCACAATTTAAATAATTCACATGTGTATCGCTCTTGGAGAGAACAGACAATCTAGTTCTAGGCACAGTTAGTTTATAGCATGTGTTATATTTTTTGCAGCGTAAAAATCTAGTGCATACATTATACCCAAATAGACAAACATATTTTGGTATTTGTCTCAGTTCGAGGTGTATAGCATCGGTTCGGGATCGGAGTGAAGAACGAAAGCTAGCGTGCGACCTACTTCGCTCCCGTTCAATGCGAAGCGCTGCCCGCCCAGAATAGACGTAGCACGTGCGTCAGCCGTGAATAACGTGGCCCGCGGCTCGCCTGAACCCGCCGCGGGCAGTTTCGTCCCCGAAACCGCGCAACTTCACAACTAATCCTAACTTACCGAACCGCGTTGTGATACCCTGTGACAACTTTTACCTTAGTGTCTTCTATTTACGCACGTTTCTACTTACGATATTTATAAACTCGTGTTACAAGTAAATATTTATACATGTTTCGCTATCGTAGTGGCCTTGTTCGTTATCTCGCACCGGTGAAAGCTCTACCTGTAATAGTCGGTGTAACTTTTAGATTATATTTTTCAATGTTATCGTCGGTCCTTGTGGGTTGTAGTGTGAAGTAATCATGTGCCTTATTGGATAGTTTTGTTTGTTGTGCGTCGAGTGATAGTTTTACGTCGCGTGAGTCATCGCCTGAAAGATGGAACGTAAATACCTGTTAATTATCACTCTAGTATTGTTACTAGAGCCGATTCCCGCTTGGAAATCAGATACGTATGTTTGTTTTAAACTATTTTGTAATTGTTTGGATTAAAAATCTTATTTTATGAAAAAAAAAATTATTTTATGATCGAAATGAATGTTTAATAATGAATTATTATTATTATTAAATGTTATATTTATAGTATGGGTATTTAAATAAACCACTCGAAAATAGTTTTCAGAATCAATTCAATTACATCATTATGTTTCGTAATTATGAGCTTTTTACAACTTTATATTAAAGCATTTTTTTAACTTAAAACTTGATGATTTCATTCATTTTTGTTCGATTGGGTAGTACGTATATTACATAAATCTTTGTTTTGTGTCGGTTTCGAAATGGTGATAGCTGAATAAAGCTTCAATAAGAGCTTTACTTTATACCTTCGATTCAATTTATTAATTTCCGTACAAACGGATATAGGTATCTATATTATAAATGACTTTTATTTATATAAAAACGTATTTCTTTAAAGAAATTGAAAACTTTAATCGAAATTTTCATTAGATTTTCTTCCCAAACTTAAATACGATTTTTATGAGGCATTTATAAGAGGCTGAAAATTAATTAAATGTTCTTTAACTACTTACTGGGTATTTTGCCACAATACAAAACGAAGGACCAGCTTTTCAGTCAAGACTTTCGATTAAATAAACCGCACTCAATAGGTTCCTCCGTTCAGGCGTTATAATCGCAGATGTAACATATGTGATTATAAATATTACCTCTTCAGGATGTAACAAATGCAGGGTATTTTTTTGATTTTGCAATGAAATAGGTTAACGGTTTACAAACAATAAAGCAAAAGTTACAAAGATAGAAGAAAGTATGAAAAGAAAGTGACAAGTATCTAAATAAAAGAAAACGTTTTAACAAAGCGATCCCAGTTTTATTTATCACTAAAGAAGTAAGTATATTTCCATGTACCGTTTGTTTCAGTGTAAAAGAATGGGCTCGAACGCTGGGCGACGAAATGTGGCGACTAAGTGAATCTCTCACGAAATCGGATCAAATCAGGATTGTAAGTTTCAAGTGCTTTTGCTCAATAGACTGTTATTGAGTTACGTTTCGGATAACAAGCCTCGTCTATAGAGCCTTTGTTTTGTCTATAAGGTTTAATATTGAATTTTCGGTTAAAATTACTGATTTTATGGTTGTATTTGGATGTATTATAGTGACGACTTTTATAGAAAAAAGTCGATTACATACAAGTGACACTTAAAAGCTCTCTTTAAGCTTTCATTTAGTTTTAAATACGTTATGATATACTCGTAAATACATATGATTAGACATTCCATAGAGTGAATTCACTTAAAATTACAATATTAATATTAAAAGTTTATTTCAGAAATATAAACAAATGAACGCAAGTGTCAAGAAAAAAGATGGAAAGCAAATATTGGAATCGTCTTTGAGATCCGTGAGCACGATGTTGATGAGGAAAATTAATGCTGTTAAGGTAATTTGAATAAATAACTAACAAACGATACTCTTATCGATAAATAAATAATAAATTACAAGATTTTTCTTGCTATGTTGCAAAGAAAGCGTATAAAAGCTCTATAGAGATGAAAAGATCGAGGTACCTACTTCAATTCAATTGGTCCTTTATAAGGCTTCATAATTTCTTAATCAAAAGCCTCAAATGAGAGGAAAAAAGATTTCTTGTTTCATTATTCTGTGAGATTTATTATTTTTAAATTCACAAAGAAAGAAAATAATTATGTTAATCAATAATTTGAATAAAATTTTATGTTAACAATATTTAAATTTAATTACTCGATTCCGTTTTCTTTGTCCTGAAAATTTTAAAGATTTGTGAAAATCTATTTGATACTAATCTGGTAGATATATTTTTATCTAACAATAAAGAGCAAACAATGTGTAATTAGTACAATATATTATACAAACATTTTTTCTATAATTCTTTTTATTTGGTACCGTAATTTCTAAAGATTTATGAAGAACTATTTCTTAATAAAAATAATGACAAGAAACCTTAACAATCGGATCGATACGATTGTCCTGCGGGCACTTATCAAAATTACCAGACTTTATAAGTAAATAATATTTCATTTTAAGAGAATAAGTCAAAGCGACCTTGAACCTATTTTTGTTTACAGTAAAATACAAACAATAATTACATCTTATACGTATCTACATAATTATAAGATATCTATATAAATGATAGAGACGCAACTTTATGCATTCAATCATTTGTATAATTAATTTAATAACTTGATTAATGCATGAACGATGTATATCTTCATAAATATTATAATGGTGAATACTTTTCAGTGCATCCATGCGACAGCGGAGCGCTTAGCTTCCGAGTTTAATTTCACGGAAGAGAAGAACGACTCCTATAGTTTCTGTTCCTCAAAATATTCCGACTTTATGTACGAAGACGGGTCTGAACTAGTTCGACAAGACGAAGGCCCTGAATTCGCTAAGAATAAATCACATTTCATGAACATAACTCTGGAAAAGGATTCGCATTTCTATGATATTAGTGTGAATACTAATATGAGCTGTATTCACGTTCCTACCAATATCTATTATAAAGGTATTTTTATTGAATTACATATTGAATACAGCTATTCTTTGATACTAATACTGTTATCAATTTTCAGAAAAGGATGCCCTAAACGCGATTCTCTGGTCTAGGTCTCTCAACGAAATATTTATTAAGAACTACAATTCCGATCCATCATTAGTTTGGCAATACTTCGGCAGCTCCCATGGCATACTCCGGTTTTACCCGGGAATGCCTTGGAATATGAAAGAAGTGGATACATACGATTGTCGTGTCAAATCTTGGTATATAGAAGCGGCTACATGTTCCAAAGATGTTATAATTTTGTTCGACGTATCTGGTTCTATGACTGGCTTCAAGAATTATGTAGCAAGAAGAACGTTGGAGTCCCTGTTGGCTACATTATCCAACAACGATTATGTCAACGTATATACATTTAAAGCGAATACTTCAGAAGTAGTTTCCTGCTTCGTGGGTTTGGTTCAAGCTACGCCGGAAAATTTATCAACGATAAGCGACACGCTAGAGCCCACGGACAACGGTAAAAAACACAAAGTGCCCTTGGAGGGAAACGCGAACCTCACTGAAGCTTATAAAAGGGCTTTTACGACATTAAAAGAGGTAATACTGAGTTTTCTTCAACGCTATTACATTCCGAGGTTCTCGGAAAATGTCTTATGAAGTATTTTTTATAAGAAAATATCTACTTGACTCTTTTTTTGTTCACGTTGAATTGTTAACGTAGATTGTTTTTCAGAAATAAGTTATCATTTTGAATTTTAATTAAAGAAAATTTCAATGTAAAAAACATGCTTTAAAAATAATTCAAACTTTAAATGATTTAAGTAATATATATATATATATATATATATATATATATATATATATATATATATATATATATGAAATAACGCATAGGCTCCATTAGTGAATTTTTGTTTGAGAAAAAATAATAAGGGATGCACGTAAAAATATGTGAAAAATACCATGAACGCGGGCGATTTCGCGGGCAAGGACAAGAATAAAAATATATTTCTCATTCGCCCACATGAGGTTTCTCGCAATTTCAAACGTTCCACAGACCGATGTAGTCAAGACAAGTTTTGTATTCACATATTTTTTGCTCATAGGCTTATAGTCCAGGATCCTTCGCCCATTTTTGCAAGTGATTACTATCAAGCTAATTCAGTAAAGTAATAAATATATTAGAACCATCAAATCAAAATATTTTATCCTTGTTACCTCTGTTAGCTACCAATCAAGAGTTTTGTACATGAAATTATTGGGTGTCTCATCAAAATAAAGCTATTCACGGAAAATTAGCTTGATATTGATAGTAATCAAGTGCAAAAATGGGCGATGGATCCTGAACTATTAGGCTAATCACATTTTTTAACGCTCTAAAAATAACGTATTATTTCTTAGTTACCATTTTATTCAATAATCAACTTTCTTTTTTAATATTTGCTCACCCAATCAATGGGTAGAATGTATTAGCCACATAATATTGTAATTAAAACATCTAAAATTTGTAACTACATTCTTGCAAATAAATATAATTTGAATTTGAATTTGAATATTATTTAATATGAATGTATATCGTTAAAATATTGCTTACGCTTTTTTATTTCATTAGCTTTCTAGCAATGTAAACACAAAAGTAAGTCGTAAGAACAATTCTAAACGGTTTTTTGGGAATATATTTATTTATACACATTTAACTTAATTATTTTTACTATTATGGATGCCACACAAAAATATTGATAATAATTGTTGATAAAGTAAAAATATGTCAAATACAGTCGGAAATATAAAAATTGCCTGTAGTATTTTGAAATGTTGATGGTATTTTAATGGAAAAATAATGTAAAAATCATTATTACTTAATCGTAACAACGGATAAGAATCTTATTTTTTGATGAATGAATATCTACATTCTACCTACCTATATAAATAGTACCTACATTACACATAATTATTTCCATTTAAAAAAGGTTGTTGTAGATTTTAATGATTGGCTTTAATTATAGAAAACGTTTAGGATGTCTACGAATATACGAAACGATGGGCGTTCCCTAATTAATTAATTTTGTTATAACAATCGTGAAATCGTAGCCGGGTAATTTTCGATTCAATGAACCTTGATGCTCATCTTGTAATAAAGCAAATTATAGAACTTATTAACGTTATATTTCAATAGACAAGCAGGTAGAGTTAGATTTTCAATTTAATGTATGGAGCATTTAATAAATTTCACAAAATTCTAGTTTCTTAGTATTTAAAATACAGTATACTGGTATCTTTAATTAAAAAAAATCTAAAAATAGTCGACAATAGTTTCTTAATATTACCATCAACGTTTATTCCTTTAAACTATTTCATCTGGCGCAAATACGTTATTGCTCTTATGTGGTTATAGAGGCGGCAACACTGCAACGTTAGCAATTCCCAAGGCTGCAATCAGCTGGTAATGTTGATTACCGACTATGTCCCCGGCAACCTGACCGAGGTGTTCGAAGAGTACAACAGGGAGGTAGTGGGAGGGAAGACCTATATCCCCGTACGGGTGTTTACTTACCTCATCGGGAAGGAGGTCACCAATGTGCGGGAAATCCAGTGGATGGCCTGTTTGAATCGAGGTAATTGGTTGCATAGCATGTCGTGGTACAATGATTTCGTTTTTCAATTGAAATATTATGTAGTTATTAGTAACTTTTTAATACACAGGTATAGTATATATACTTTGAATATTTGCTGTAAAGGATTTAATGTTTGAGTTTCTATAGTAAATCTATACTTATGTTATATAGGGGGAAGATGTGATTGTTTTACTCATAAACTACTAGACTGGCGTTTAATCACTTTTAATGCCTCTTTATCCTCAGTATTAAGTACCAGCGCAAGCTATTTAAGTTAATGTCAATTAAATACCCATACGCATACACATTAACGTTTATATTCTTCTAAACGATGTAATTTCACAAGCTAATGAAAACAAACGTATACTTTACAAAACAAATTGTCTTTCATAAGTCGTTTCTAAAAGAGGCAATTTTATACTTAAATATTATTTAACATTCGCTTATATTACTGAAACATAAAACTTACTGCCAGGGGCAATTATGAAATGAAATAAGCTCTGTGGGCCGTGGAAGCATTGTTACAATAATATTTTCATGCCAAACTAGAATATAGAAGAAAGACTTGTTTTGTTTGTTTATTATGATTTTTTAATAATCACTAGGTCGATTGTAATTTTGTTTAAGAACAAATCTACTTTTCGGGTTATCTTGTACATAGTTAAAGGGTCGTAAAGCACATAATACCAAGCCACCAGTGTTACTTTTATTTATAAACAGTGGTTAACATCAGGTGACCCACCTACCCCATTGCTTATTCTGTCTTAAAGAAACTATGCAATATAAAAAAAATAGGTACACAAGTAACATTTATCGGTATAGGATTCTTCGTGCACATCCACTCCGTAGAGGAGGTACAGCAGCAAGTGCTAAAGTACATCAACGTGATAGCGCGGCCGATGATCCTCGCGGGGGACGAGCCGCCCCCCACCTGGACACACGCCAATATCGACTATACGGTAGGTAACCGTGACCGTGGATTGTAGGGATCAATTATAGATGTATTTGTAATCATGACCATGTATTACTGTTTTGTAGGGTATTTTTTAAGCTATTGCATAGCTTCTATCGCGGGCCTTGAGCGCGGGGACCGAATCGAGAAATTCCGTAACTAAAAAACCTCACGCTCCCTACTCCGACGGGCTCGGGGGTGTGGCTTGAAGGCATGCTATGCAATAGCTTTACCGCGGCAGTCCCCGAGTGCCACACGTCTTTTTATTTTGTATCTCTTCTTAACGAACTTTCGTAGCGCTGTAGCTTTCATATTTTCCCTCCACCTGGAGTCTGGACACACGCCAATATCGACTATACAGTATACGGTATGTAACCGTGACCACATTGAGTTGTTATTATTGTGGAGGATTGGTTTTGTAACTGTTCTTTAGAAACATTAACGTTTCGTAGCGTTTGCGTAAGCTTTCGTAGCTTATGCGAAAAGTCATATTCTTTAAATTTAATATTTGGTATTTCCTAAAAATATAATTCTGTTCTTGATGACGTAATGCTACAGGAAATTTCTGAAAACTCTTTTGAATTTTTGTAACATAGATGTCAATATGTTTGAATTTTTTTTCATGAATTAAGGACTATACACATAATTCAGGTGTATAGCCTTGCTAAAGCTTAGGAACATCACTGTTTAATTGCACATAATACTTATCTAACAAAATTACTTTTTTATGTGTGTAAAAGAGGAAATTATGGCAGATAATAAATGACTTTACAGCGCTGTTCATTCGTAGCTTTTCTCAACAGTGGTTTAAACGTAATTCAGGTTTAAATTGTAGCTCCGAGACAAGCCTCATTTGCATAATGACTTGTGAAAATGACAATAGAATACTGCAAATACTTTATATTTAAAACGAACGGAGATCTCTTTATTGTTTGTGATCTAATAAATACTTAGAATAAAAATAGCAAAAAGAAAAGTTAAACAGTTCGGCTTGTTTTTAATATTGTTTTATTCTGATACTTTTCAAATTAATATTATACATATTTATATTAAATTTAGTGAATTAAATGTCTATTACAAAGATAATATTACGTTTAAAAAAACTTATTATTCTAATTATATATAATCTTTAAAACCTTTCTAATAAAACCCGTCAGTAAGCCTGAGTCTGTTTATAAACGAATGAGATTAAGACTATTCTTAGTACCTACTTGAAAACGTATTAAGAAAGTAGGGCTTAAATCTGTTATTTCATCTATCATAACTTCTGACAAGTGCTCCATATCTATTATCTATACATATAATAAAGTCGTAGGAAAGTCAAAACTGTACATTGAATATTTTTTTAAAAGAATACTTGATCCATGATCTATAATCGATATAGAAGCCAAAAATATAGTTTTTAGAATTTTTGTCTGTTTGTCGGTTTGTCTGTTTGTCTGTTTGTCTGTATGTATTTCCGGGCTAATCTCAGAAAGTACTGCATAGATTTACTTCAAATTTTGCATGAATATTCCTAAGAGGTCGGGTGAGGATAGTTTAAACATATTATCATGATATCACCTTCGCGGGAGGAGCTGTGAACCTTTATTTTTCTTACATATTCCGTGTACTACGACAGCGTGCAATCTAAAGACTCATGTTTAAATGTTGGTTTCGAGTAAGCCATGCTATTATCTAGCTTTACAAAATAAAAACTATGTCATTTACGTAATTTGGGCAGAGAAACAGTTTAATGAATTTAGTAGTATAAAGACAAATTTGAAACACCGCCATCTATGAGATTTCGTAAAAATCAAATCAATTTACATGTTATCACTACTGAACAACTGTTGAAAATTAATAATTTAAATATAATCATGTTATTTATTTAACTCTTTAACCCATATCTTCCCTTCCCTATAAGGTGCGCTTATATTTCGTGTGAATATACTACATTTTTAAAAGTGAGGGTAGATGTTTATTATTTTAAGTCAAACTAGACACCATTACAATTAATCTAATATTGATTGTGTTCATTGGTTACATTTTTAATCTTCGTGTTTTATAAATTTATAAAGAATAGAAAAAATTCGATCACGAGGCGGGACTCGAACCCACATAATTTCGTGATCGAATGTTTCTATTCTTTATAAATTTATTATTTATAAATTTATATTTATAAAGCATTTGAATAAATAAATAAATAAATAAAATTAAAATAAATGTCATAAAACCAAAAATATCAAATTCAATCTTCGTGTTTTGTGAATTTTCACCATGCGTTCCCACAAAAGGTAAGTTGTTACTTTTATAGGTATTTTTTTTATAATGATAGCAATTCATGTTTTTTATTGGTTTTATAATGTGGTTTTATATTACACTTTTAGAATGAAATAATAAAATGATGAATTCTTTTTGACTTTTACAAGATTTTGAGGTGCGTTGGGAACAGTAGTTTGTTGATAAAATTTTATTTGTAAGTAGCTTTTTTTATTGATTTACAATTATTAACGTTTGATTTTTTATTTACAGATTCAATGTTCATAAAATTATATCGCCTTTGGAAGACTATTTCTGCTGACAATTTTACAACACCACTTGAAAATTGATGATTTGATGATGAAGATAGTGGCAGCAAGGATTAAGTGGAAATTAGTAATCATCCGCTTCGTCAATTTTTGACTGAAGTTAATGTCCAACGTATGGTTCAATCATTGGAAGTATCTCGGGTAATTTTGGAGGATATTTTTCAGGAAGGAGAGGAGGCGCAGCCAACTATCAAACTACTACGTTTTAGTACCGAAAAAAATGTTATTGCCAAATGAAACATAAATTTTGCACTCACAACTGTACAAGTTATGATTTTTATTCTGACTTTGCTGTTATCTGATTATAATATTTATCGTTATGGCTATCGAGGTACCGACCGTACTGGGATGAGAGTACATGATATTATACCTACTCATCATCCAGGATTGCTTAGAGCATTTTCACACTGAAAAAGATGTTTTCTTTGAATCGTAGTTGCTTCATTTATTTATTTTTAATCATTTTACATAATATGTTTTATATTTGCCCATTTTCATTATATTTTATAAATAAAATGGAACCAACATAACTTTGTTGTGTAGGTATCATTTCTCTATTAATAATCCGTAGGCATATTTTCCGAGCACCCCATTTAAGGTGCGGTCCTGAAATTATAAAAAGTTAATGTATACTTTTGCCTAATATAAGCTCAAGATCATTTTTAGATAAAAATAACAAAAAGAACTTATTTATTAAAATTTAGTAGATAAAAGAAATTATGTTACGATTTTATAAGAAAACACAGTATATTTATTAGGCGGCGGTGATCTCTTCCAGGCAAAAGATATTCATCAGCTCAATAAAATTGAATAGTTGTTGTTAGTTATTCTTTAAATTCACTGATTGTAATGAGCATTTCCGCATGCAAGTTGTATCGTAGTTTAGATATATCATAGTTTTGACACATTACAGTTCCAACAAAACCCTCAAATTTTTGAGCAGAGTTGAGCAAGATAATTTAAAAAATGTGCTGTGTTAAGTATTATAGAAAAGGTTAGTTCGTTGATAATTATCATTTCTTCATCATTTACATGGGTGTTGTTAAATGTTAGTAAAAATAAACTTTGACTGTTAATACTTTTGTTCAGTATTTACCTGTATGATTATTGCTTGGTAATTAATATGTATATTTTCATGTCGTATAGCTAATTATAAACATAAGTGTGATGTGAAACTAGCTGGATTTATTTTTACACACTCACAGCCATATATTTTATATTAAAATAGTGTAAATCATAATATTTTTTCACAATTAAAAATATTTCCTTTTTTCTGATGGTGTTGGCATCGAATTAAACCGCGCTGTCGTTTCGTTCACTAAAAGTGATGTTATGAGGACCGAATATGTAGCCGCCTCAACTTACGGAAACGAGAGTAACCTGCGTTGTCTGTTATGGCTGGTTCACACTTTGATTAGTGTGAGTGCAGGTGATTAGTGCGAGTGCAGGTGTGTAGTGCGAGTAGTGTCCAATTGACTGCGAGTGCAGATGATTAGTGCGAGTGCAGGTGTGTAGTGCGAGTAGTGTCCAATTGACTGCGAGTGCAGGTGATTAGTGCGAGTGCAGGCACGCTGCGAGTGAGGGGGAAGGGAGGGCGCGCGGGACGTGGCTACTCGCAGTCCACTCGCAAAAAAATAGAACACGCTTCTATTCACTTTACTACACAGCCTACTAAACACTCGCACTAAACAGTCGCTGTCCACACGTAGTACTACTCATCACCTGCACTCGCACTAATCAAAGTGTGAACCAGCCATTAGTTATTGTATAGTCGAATTTAACGTTACATGGAAATTGGAATCTAAATATATTATGTATACTTAGGTATATTAAATCTGTACATGAAATATATTTCCTAAATAACTATCACGGGGTGATTAGGGATCGACACTGATGCCAAAGAAGCAAACAGTAAAATTTTTGTCCGTATAACCGGTATAGAAACAAAAACTACTCGACGGATTTAAACGAAACTTGGTACAATTATTTTTCATATTCCTGAGCAGAGCAGTAACTCCATTTTTAAGCTTTCGTCGCGTGTGCAACCTTAATGGTTAAAGCTACACAGAAATCATGTATGAAAGAAATGTTCTCCTTATTATATAAAAAATATCTCCCGACATCATAAATGTCTATCTTTTATGGTTGACTCACAATAACACGTGTAACTTCCGATAGCTTAGGAGTTCGAAGCTTTCTGATTATATTTGTCTATAACACTCTCAGTCCGTTTTAACTCAATTTTTATTTTCATGCATCAGTGCCACCTAAAAAATCTTTATCTCGAAATTCGAGCAAAGCTAAGAAAATGAGAAATAAGAGTTCTCAAGAATCGTTAGAGGTATACTCTAGGCCGAAAACAACACGTGTTATGCCGAGAACCTGAAACCGCTTCACAACGAGAATTGCGGCTCACAGCTGACCGCGAACGGCATGTACTATCCCGTGAGACCGAAACCTTCACTGAGAGGGTATAACGTCTCACAGCTGATCACGGCCGTCACATTTTATCTCGAGAATCTGAAACTTTTACTCAATATGAAGACCGTTTAACAAATGATAGGGTGCACCATAATATTATTCGATCTCTTGAAGATGAACATGAGCATAAGCAATGACTAGAGTAGGGACGCGAATATTACAATTAATTGAGACAAAAACGATTATTAAGTTTTTTTAATGAAAGATTAAGAATTGAAACTATTCGGTCTCTGGAAACGGACGAATAGCGAGAGGCCCCTCTTACTGCAGACAGATTTCGCATAGTCTTAATGACTTAGAGGTAAACATAGAAGATCAATCTACGAATTCGGTGGTGGGGTCCGACAAATATAAAAGTGGGTTTTCTTATAACCTCACAATTGATTACAGATCATCTTCTGTATAGGCGATATTAACGTAGTATGTTATTTTTGTAATGCTTTAAAGTGGAGTAAGGAGTCGGCTTTCGTTTGAAGATACACCGGAACCTTTGAAATCACTACTTTTAGAGGAACATGACGTGCAATCTAAACAGTTCTTAGACAATATTCGCTCTTATAGTAGTGCGTTTCAAATGATCCTTTGGTGCTCAACAATTATCAGAAGGTCCTTTCATGCTTACTTTTAAGATACAAGGTCAAGTTTACCATTTGATAGGATCCCTTTTGCCTGAAGGCCAACCTAAGTTTCTTTAAATATATTTTGTATTCGACTACAACGAATAGTCGAATACAAGAATTATCAATATTTCTCGAATTTAAAACTGAACTCATTTCACAATTTTAGAACATGTTTCATCAGGTTAATTCGTATGTATGCAGTTTTAAATCGACATTAGAAGCTTTTCCTCAAGATGGTGATATTAATATAAGATTGTTATAAATGCCGATAGACGGACATCTATCGGCACTCAGGAACTCCCTGGGCGTGTATAACGCCCAGGCCACAGTATTACAATTTTTCCTACAGCAGGGCGACGAATGTATTTTCGCATAGCAAAGGAGGGGAACTCGCGGGGGGTCAAGTGACGCGGGCCACGTACCATTAACATGCTTAGTTTGTGGTACCGAGCGCGAAAGAAAGTCATCGTGTTTTTGTTTTGTTACTATGTAAACTAACGTAATTTAATACTTAGGTACATATTCTATAACGGTGCTCTCAAACTGTTAATCTACATTTAATTTAGATTATTATTTGAAATACTAAGTAATGTAGAATTTTAATCACATTCCTTCATGTTTTCCTCAGATTTTCAATTTTCTCTGATTTTAAGATTTTCAGAGTGTTCAATTTTAATGTAGTTAAATTTTATAAGAGACAATTAAGAACATTCAAAAATAAAGTGTCACGTATTTTTTTAAAAAGACGAATGACCTAAAACGACGTAATCGCGGACGAAGTCGCGGGCAACAGCTAGTATAACAATAAATCAATCGGAACGATACAAATAAATATAAGTTTTATATAGTTAGTATTTTTCCTGTGTATTTACGCATAGTAAAACAAATATACATAAGTAGTTCAATCATCGAGCCACAAAAGATCAATACTTGGGTTCGACTTTATGTGAAAGCTGCACGCGATGTAACTTACACAATTATACTTGAGTCTGAAAAATATAACTGAAATTATTCGTTATTGTAGTTCATAAACTAGAAATGCCAAGTGTATGAAAACAAAATTGTTTTGTTTTATGGAATTGAATTGCTATTTTTATGACTTGAACATAAGTTATTAGGTATATTTAGGTAGGTATTTACTGAACTAATAAAAAATTGATTATATCTCATGGGAATTAAAAATGATTCAGAAATTATTATACGAATGTTTATAATTAATTTTGTTTTAACAGAGGACTGTCAAATGGGACGTGAGTCGGGATGTATCAACGGTGAGTACAAACTTTTAATTTTGTTACTGGAGCAGAAATTTTATGACTTTAAGTAATTATTAAAATGAAGTATTATTGTCTATCGCAGAAATATTTATTTTAAATATAAAAAATGAAAAACATTTAAGTTTATTATGCCCGAAGGGCCTCCAGACTAAATGTTCAAACAATAAAATATTTCCAAACAAAGTTAATTTCAGCTGTCTTGTTATTATGTAGAAAGTCCCCTCGGGACTTCATCTCAACATATAATTACGATGTATAGGAAAAATATTAGCGACATTGTGCGACGATATTGGATTCCTTTTGAAATAGATTTTCACCCGTTTACCCTGAATGATATTTGCTCGCTACCCATATACTTAAAAGGGACCAATATTTATACAACATCAACAACATTAATACGATTTGAAAATACGGGGAGTTTTACGCAAATTACTTTTCTGTTTATGCATATTTTAAGAATATTTTTGCAGTTATAGGCATAACATTTTTAATTCTTTAATTTAATAATCTTTTCATTCACTGGATGCCAGAAATCTATGAGATCTCATAGTAAGGTCGAATCTCTATTCCCTTTGAAGTAGTGCAAATCAATATACATTCATTGAACACTCTGTGCTCACTACCTTTGAAGCTTTGAAATCATACTTATGAAAGTTGACGCGAGCTGTTTATTGGGACATCAAATATTGACTTGAAATGTTTTTTATTTATGGCTTTTGGATTGCCTTTTATACTTATCGTGAAATAAATATTATTTGTAGATATTTAAGTGCTTGTATACCTTTTAAGGTATTACTCAATCATATTTACAACCGCCTTCAAAAAAGGAGGAGGTTCTCAAGTCAACTGTATTTTAATGATAAGTAATTTTTTGTTTGAAAGCTGGTGCCTCCCGTGTAGTTCCATTAAAATTTGATCTAGTTTGATAATTTGAAAATTAATTTAAAGAGATTTCTTTAAATAATTACACGATTTTATATCTTAATAAGTGCGTTAATATTTCATAGCCCGATGAGGACAAATTGGTGACGTCAGTGGCGATTCCAGCTTTCGATTACAATTATAACGAAAACCACAATGATGCGAGATTGCTCGGAGTGGCCGGAACCGACGTGCCCATCGACAGCATTGCTAAGTTGGCTCAACCGCATCAGGTATTTATATGTTAAACACTCATACAATAAACACACATGTGTTAAAACACACAGTTTATTCAACACACATATAAATACAGAAATGAAAAAAATGAAAAGAAACATTACCATTTATCATACAGTACTGAGAGAAAGGTTTATCAGAAGTAACACAGAGCGAGCAATGTTCCAAAAAATCCTATAAACATAACTAATAAGTTACAATATTTATCATACGTACAGTATAAAATGTGACTGTGAACAACTACGAGCTACGACAAATTTCATGGGTCTTTTACGAAAAATCTACTTTTAAATTTATAAAAATTTATTTTTAATCAAAATATATCAATTTCATTTTCCCTAATAAGCCACTTGAATATCAATGTTTTCAATGTCTTTTATGGCTTTTATTTTGTATACTTTTAATATTAGGTACTCAATAAATTTAACGATATATCAACAAGTTTCCCAACGTCTGTGGCTAGACGTTCTTCGAATAACTTGATGCAACTATAGGATGTAATGGATTGAGATCAAAGATAGACCACGCTTTCAGACTTCGTGCTGGAAATATCCATATAAGACTCTTCACAAGAGCCGTAACAAAGCGTTCTTTGTGAATAGTGAACTGCTTGAGAATAGAGAAATGTTCTTCTCGTGAAAATGTGAAAATAAAGAGCGTGTGTGCCTCGGCACACGTGTGAGAAGTGAAACTTCTTTGGCAAGATTCAAAAATACCAAACTCGTCGCCTTACTCCATGACGTGATGGTATTGCCATGACGCAACCTTGATATTTTACTCTCAACGTGCCTGAAGAAGTTTCACTTCAAAAATCTTCATATATATTTTCAGCTCGGCGTGAACGGATACTCATTCATAGTGAGCAATAATGGATACCTCCTCTTACATCCACTTTTGATAACCACGGTAAGTATAGTTTTAGTGTTCCTATTTATATTCCTTTCAGGAACGTAAATGACAGGCGTGTGTATAAGCACTTTATCTGAATGTTGTTCAAATATAAACCTTATATGTATTTATGTTTTCAAGATCGAATTTTTATTTAGTAAGAATTTAGGCACCACATGTCAGTGATAATTTAACAAAGCGGTAAATATCGTTGATACATTATATCTCTTTGTGTGGTATTAACGATGTCATTATTTAGTAATGAAGGTAATTTACTTCTTTACAACGTATTACAAATTTATAATTCATACTTTAAAGGCTACAGAAGGCTGAAAAGTTCGTAATATTCTGGACGTTATCGAGTTTGCTTAATATTATCAATTGTTTCAAAATTGAGTTTGCAAGTTATGAATTTCCTCAGATAAATGGTCAACTACAAGAGAACTATAATAGCGTAGATTTCGTAGAAGTGGAACAAGTAGACGATGGTAAAGGTCCTCGGGAACTTGGAGATCAAATCAAGGAACTTAGAGTTAATCTAGTCGACGGTACTGATGGAAACATGACTAATGTGAAAGTTCTATTCCATTATGATAATATGAGGTACGTATTAATTAGGAAAATCATTTGGATATCGTTGAATTAATAATGTACGAGACAATCCCATTGAATTTGCATCACAATTAGGAAACAGCTTACTAAATATTTCAGCTGAAGTTTGTTTTAAAAACTACCTAATAAAATATGAAATATACGTTTTGCTTTTACAAATTTGTATTCATAACATTAGGGTATATTCAAAATAATCTTTAGAAAATATAACAAAAAGAAAAGGTTTGGAATTGGGCTTTGAATAACTTTACCAAACAATCTTTTTAGTATTGATCAGATCTAAAGAGAAGTTGACTATAACCCTTTGTGAGCTGTTCAAATATTTACAAGACGATTCTGCAAACCTTAATAACTTACCCGACCCTTAGGAGCTATCAGCAATATGTACTTGTCAATCATGATGTTTCTTTCAATGTATATTTATGTAATTTTGTGTTTACGTTTAATAAATTTTGTTTTATCAGTAAGAAGTACCTCAATAGATTAGTAATTTAATTCAGTATAATTTTTAATTAGATTTTAAAGCTCACTAAATAGATATTATTGGATAATGATTAATGACGCATCATCAACGTTCTTTTTTCCATTATAAAATCTACTTAAATTAGGACAAGCATAACTGCTATACATTTGCATTCCCCTTTTCCACAAACCAAATAATATTTCTATACATTTCCATTCGTTTTACTAATAAAATCAATTTTCAGGCGTATAGCGCGCGTGAAACACGATTATTTCTTCAATAAATTGGAAGGGACGCCATTTTCCATGGGTATATCTCTGCCAATGGGCTACGGAGACACAGAACTGATGTTGAAGGATAATCCGCTAGAAGCGAAACAGGGGCAAGAGCTTACGGGAGTTAATGTTACGAGTTACTTTAATTTCACGTATCGTGTTCATCCTGATTGGTAAGTATTTATTAATTTATGTGATAAAATGTATGTACTTTTGTCTTTTAATCATAATGTGATCAATTACCAAAAACAATTGATCCAAGTTTTACAAAACGAAAAATAAAACGTTAAAGGGAAGTAAATTGATGCACTCGTACATATTTGATATGCTGTAAAAGTTGGTAAAATATTGAAGGTGGCCTCATTAAAAAAAATCTATTATGTTGTTTGATTCAAACTTCAAACACATTTAGCCCATTTTTTGCACGAAAGAGCTTCAACATAACATGAGACTTATTATAATACTAGCGGTCTGCCCCGGCTTCGCCCGTGGTACCTACATGTTTAAACTATCCTATTCTCAAGTTGGATCGAACTGCACATGGTGTGCGAATTTTATTATAATCGGTTAAGTGGTTTAGGAGTCCATTGAGGACAAACATTGTGACACGAGATTTATATTATATATATTAAGATTTCTAGAAATTTGAACGACAACAATATACCTACATAAATTCTCCAAATAATGGAAGATATCTAATTTCAGGGTGTACTGTAAATATCATTATTTGGAAGGACATGAGTCAGAGAACGCTGAGGTGGAAATTTTCAAATTTCTCGTTAATCTTTCAAAGAATAAAATTGACATTACGAAGAAGCAATATGGAGAAGAATCACAGGATATTCCCTTTAGCGTTGAAAGTGAGTACCTACCCTTTAGATGGTAATCTATTTTATTAATTGTAATTTCAGTTTTCTAACAAGTTATAATTGTATGAAATAAAATAATTATTGATATAAGTAATATTTTATCTTTTGTTCATGTTTAAATTATTATGTTGTCTGTGGGAATGAAAGAAAAGTAAGCTAAACAACAATATTTTAATTTTACCTATATAATATAGAATATATTGATTTTAATTGTGATTATTGTAATTATTTGTTTCCATACTTTACAATTAATAAGATAAGAGACGATTATTTTTCAGCGCATTGTGGAACAACACCGCTCGGCAAAGACGACTACTATTGCAACGAAGATCTAGTAAAGCAACTAGTATTCGACGCTAAACTCTCAACTCCATACTTCAGAGATTGGCGCGCGACTGACGAAGAGCGGGAATTGGCGCGCAAATATAGCGTCAGTGTACGGTTTATAGCGACATCTAGCGGATTGACTAGATGGCATTATATCTTTGATGATGAGAAAAATGAAAAAGTCAACGAACAGGGGATTAGGGAAAAGGATTATAATGGGAAGTAAGTTATCTTACAAAGGTTCAGATATTATGACAAATTTTGTTTGGCAAGTAAATATACTTTGGGGAGAATTTTACCAAAATTAGCGCCATCTAGGAAACGAGGCAAAGGCAACTGAAGATAGTTTGATGTTCTGTTATGACTACTGCAGTAAGGGTTTCAAAATATTTTTTATTGTGATGAAAAATTGTTCAATACATACAGACAAACTTGCAATGTGTCGAGAACAGAAAAATCAAGAGAATTTGTTGTAGAACATAATTCAAGGGTTTTTTGACGTGACAACGTCTTATAATTCGATAGAGCCGGCTGCACGCACGAAAAAACATGACTCATGCGGCGTTACCTCGCTCTGAGGCGTTCCATGTAAGGCTTGAAGTGCAAGCAGAGCGCGGAACGAGTGACAAAGAAGCACAATCGGACGTTGTCACGTTCAACTATCGTCAGTAAACCGACTTTACAGACAACCAATTTTTTCTTTTCACAGAGTATTCGGAGACCAATACCACAACGCTATAGAAGAAACCTGGTACAAAGCGGCCGTACTCCAACACATGATAAGCAAAGAATCTCTAGTAATTGCTACACCATTACCCATTCTCGATACAACCATATCTTCTAGACCTTCTATAAGGAACGAAGAAGATGATATCACTATAACTGCTAGTTACGCCATTTTCTATAAAGATGGCAATTCTGAAACTCCTGCTGGCGTCGTTGGATTTCAGTTTTTGTATTCAAATTTTTATGAAATATTCCAGAATATCACGAATAAGGATGGTGATGTAAGTAAACATTGTTGATATTATATTATTTACTTTATTAAATGAAATGTTATGTACAAGAAGACGTATCATGTTTATGGGTTATCATTACCTATACCCTATTATTCAAATAACTTTAATAATTGATAAAAATTTAAGCATTTATTAATATGCTTCCGTGATATCTTTAAAAACTTCTGTTGGCATATTTTTGTCGATGATAGTCCGCATTGGAATTAATTTTAAATAAATAAATCTGTTGATGGAATATATTGAAGTAAAATTTGTATTAAAGTCCACTGTATAATAATTTTACACTTATATTCCTTTACACTACTCGATATTTATGACATATAAAAAATAAAACGCTTCTTCCAGGAACTAGCATGCGACAAAGATGGCAATTACGATTGCTACCTCATCGACAGTTCCGGCTACATAGTTGTTCTGGTCGAAGAAACAGATTCCAAGCACAATGTTGGGGATTTCTTCGGTCTCGTCAACCCTTATGTGTTACAGTCGTTTATTGACAAGAATATATTTGAGTATGTCGAAGTTTTTAATTATCAAGCGCTGTGTCCATTGTCGGTTTTGAGTGTTCAGAATAGCGCGTGGTCCTTTGATTCGGTATGTATTTCTAAAATTATATGAAAGATTTTCTAAATTTATTTTGTATTCATAACCTTCGACATAGTTTATTTTAAGAAGCTCTGGTTATAAATTAACAGCTCAAAAATATTTGAATTTTGACACACGGAACATAAATGAGATGCCATTATAATTTACTATTTTTTCACTTATAATAATACCACAAGAGCTTCAAAATTATCGGGTATTTTCCGATAGGTTCGTTGCAAACAAATGAAGGAGTCAAGTTTTTAGTCAAGGTTAAAAAATCACGAGCGCGAAGCGCGAGTGATTTTTCCTGAAAAACTTGACGACTTTATTTGTTTGCAGGGAACCTTGAGGGAAATGCCAGATAATTTTGAAGCTCGTGTGGTATTCGGGGGATTATTTTTCCGTCCCAAATGTCGGCCAATAATTTCACAATTGAATTCAACCTGTCAGTTTGACGTCAACGACCAGAGAAAATTTTCAAAAAATTATCAGGTTGTACCACGTGACGTCGAATGGTGCAATTCTATTGGTCGATATTTGGGTCGGAAAAATAATCACTAATAAACTAAAATATGAAATAATTGAAATAAGATTTCGAATGGTCTAAAGGCTTATATCAAAAGGCTTTATATTTTTCAGGTGTTTGGTCTAATGTCGAATTTAATGAAATGGTTGTTCACTGAAGCCTTCCTTATTCTTTTTGACTTCGCAAATTGGAAAGATAGTGTGTATGCAGCTACTATCGAACCATTCGGTAAGATAATTCTATATTTTATTATACGTTTAGTATACGTTTTTAATAACTAAAGCTGCTGAAACTGGAATAAAATAAGTTTTGAAGTGAACTTCTTTAGGTGCGTTGAGAATAAAATACCAAGGTCGCGTCATGGCAATACCGTCACGTCATGGAGTAGGGCGAACTTTTTTTTTATCTTTGAATTAAGTATATCAAAGAAGTTTCACTTCTGACAAGTGTGCTCAGCACACACCCACTTTTTATTTTTTTAAATATGTTACCCTATCCATATTAATTGTTTCAACTACAAATTTACTAAACACATTTGTTACAGTCAGTGACGAAGAAACAACCACCGCGTATCCAGAGCTAAAAGAAAACAAAACAATCCCAACACCAGAAGACAACCACTTCTTCTCTTGCGACCACAGCATCAAACTATACATCTTAAACCAATCTTATTTCCTTAATTCCATGATACTTTCCCCCGTAGTAAATGAAGAAGAAGCAACAGATTGTAGTCCTCCATACTGGGCTACTTTAGTACCAAAGACGAATTTGTTACTAGTTGTAGTAGAAAAAGGTCCCTTTAGGTTTGGCAGTAATTGCACGATACCACCAAACACAATTCCCATAGCAACAAGAGATTCTACTACGAGTAGGGAACCTTGCCATAAGCTGGATTTGGGAAGATTGCCGAGACGGAGACTGGAGGGATGCTATACGTATCATGATAAGGTAGGGTTTGAAGGATAAAAAAAAGACGGTTTGCACTCCGGGAGTGCCGGCAGAAGTGAAAACTTGATTATTAACGTTGAGCATGTTTGATATCCATCCGTCTTACGCTTTTTTGATCAGGTCACGTGTCCTGACGCGAGTTTAAGATTTTATACCCAACGCCGCTAAAGAAGTTTTCACTTCAAAAATATTACATCAAAAACTTTAATCAAAATAAATGTTTAAAAACTGAATTATGCATAACTTTTGATCTTCAAAAACGGCACGATCATACGATTAGATGTCATAGTAAGAAGTCATGATACCGTGAGCGAAAAACATACAACAGGGATGTTAAATTTAGCTAATTAGCCACATATCGACGTGCCACTCCCGGAGCGCTAAAAACCTATCTTCTTATAATACTTATTGCCTACGATCATGACATGTACTAATTATTTACCACACATTTCCATCCTCCTTGAAAATTAAAAATAATGCTTGGGATCTAATATTTTGTTCTGATAGGTCCTGTCCTTTATCGTTCATTGCCATAAAAGTAATCTTAATTTTAACGAAAATTCCTTAAACTCACAAAGACTTTATACCTAGGTAGGTATAAGATTTAATAATTATGTTAATAATTTATATTTTTTACAGGAAAGAAACATAACAGCGTGCGGAATGGGCAGCCTCGCAAAAGCAAACACCATCCTCTTATTAGCGATTGCACTGATGTCTTTACTACGCTCAAACATTATCACGTGATATTTAACATCGACAAATTGGTACTAAATATATTTTGTACCTTTCTTATTTTCACAATAAAATATATTTATTGTAAGCGTTTGTTTTATTTAAAATAATAAATATGAATATCGAGTATGTCTTAGTAACCCAAATTCTGACCTTGACCTAGTGAAGTAACGCATCGACTGTCCCTATTGGACACAAGTAGGTACCTGCATTTATATGTACCCACATAGATAGTACAATGATAACTTAAACTAGTACTCCGCGCAGGAGCTACAGGGCGCATGCGTGGATTGCAGTTCGAGTTTGCGCCCACCTTGCTATTGATATTATTTCTTCTACCACGTATTGAGCACTCCCTAAGTCGAAGAAAACGCAACTGAAAATTCATCACACCACATCGCGAGCAACTGGTGTCCTGTTAACAATATGAATGGAGATTTAAACTAAGGGAGTAACTAATATTGGCCGGATTCGGGATCTCTAATGTGCTATCGTGCTATTGTCATATTGCTGCTACTTTTGTCTTTCAAATCGGATTTTACAGCAAGCGCCCAACATGTACCCAATACGCGCATTTCGCTCAACTCGTAAGTATTATTTTAATACGAAATATTATCAAGTATAACACATTAATTTAAGAAGTATAAGTAAACAATACGTAATCTTTTAATCTATTGATATTATTAATGTTAAATCATAATTGGTCTATTGATATAAATCGATGAATAATTAATTGCAGAGTACAGGGTTGGGGAGTTAAGCTGGGAACTGAGTTGTATCATTTTGGAGAGTTTATTACTCGAAAAAAGGAGGTTGAGGACGTAAGTGGCTATTCGAATTTATTACCTTTTTATATTTTTGACCATTGAAACAGAACTTTTAGTTATGGTACCTGTAAGATACAATTTTATAAATGCACATATTTAGCGTACATAATTATTATTGGCAGAATTATTATTAGCAGATGTCAGTGTTAGGTAACACTCGCATACAAAGAAATTTAACCGTTCAATTCGTATTATAATATTTTATCTTAGATAAGGCATTATTGTTCCCTTTGTTAAAACAGAAGGTGTAAGGTACTAACTACATTAAATTACAATAGTATAGAATTACTATTATACTAATAACTAATATTACGTACTTACTAATACTTCATCATTTGTTACATCATAATTAACCTTCTTGTTTATTATAAATTCCTCTGTACACATATTCATCTTATTTTACTCTGATATTTGATCCTATATTTCGAAATATATTTTTGTAAACCAGAGTTGGAAGTCAGCCCAGATAGAGTCTCGGGATGGCGAAAAGTTGGTGCAGAGTATGGCGGACGACATAAGGGCTATGATGGAATTGAAAATCAGCGCAGTCAAACGGATCGTGGAAGCCGCTGAAAACATGGCTTTCGATAAACAAAACGAACCGGTGCCCGAAGATTTTCAATTCTATAATAGCAAGGAAATGGAAGATCTGTATGACGACTCCATTACTACAACACCGGAGCCTGATTTTAATATGGAGAATTGGATCGTTCGCCCGCCATCTAAGAATGCACACCTACAACAAAATGCACATTTTTCCAACATACCGGTCAATACGAATTTAAGCAGCGTTCATGTGCCAACTAATGTTTATGCCTGGGGTACGTAAACGCCTCTATTTGACACTCAAATTCGATATTTGTATTAGATATATGATCTTTTGCGATAATTCTGAATTTATTTTCATGATTTTAGCTACAGATGTAATAAAGGGAATACATTGGTCTGAAGGTTTGGACACTCATTTCATTAATAACTATCAAAGTGATCCAACGCTTTCATGGCAATATTTTGGCAGTTCTACTGGTTTCATGAGGCACTATCCAGGTATGTATAATGAAATTTGAACTATAAACTTTAAAATGCTTGGGTTGATAATACCATATTGTGTATTATTGTTGTATAGCAATGAAATGGCGAGCAGATCCAGTTGATATCTACGACTGCCGCACAAGAGCTTGGTACATGGAAGCTGCTGCAAGCCCGAAAGATGTTATTGTATTAGTTGACCGTAGCGGATCTATGACTGGTCAAAGACGAGACATAGCCAAACACGTCGTTACTAATATACTTGACACTCTCGGAAATAATGATTTTGTTAACGTTATGACCTTCGCTGATACTGTTGAGGAAATCGTACCTTGCTTTGAGGACTCTTTGGTTCAGGTAAATAAATCAAGACACATACATGTTTCAGTAAAAAAAAGTATTCTATTATTTGTTTTTTCAAATTCAAATTCAGGCGACATTGGCAAATATTCGGGAGCTAAAGTTGTCTTTGGACAATTTTGAAACCACGGAAATTGCTAACTTTTCTGCAGCACTAACGAGAGCTTTTGATCTACTCGAAATATATAGAAACAATAGTGGTGGAGCTAATTGCAATCAGGTAATATTACCTAATAGAATTGAAATTAATCGTATACATTACATAGTAACATTTAATATTTTTTCTTGATTTTTAAGGCAATTATGTTGGTAACTGACGGAGTTCCATATAATTACAAAGAACTATTCGAAAAGTACAACTGGAAGTACGACACCCCGGTGAGGGTGTTCACGTACCTGATAGGTCGCGAGGTAAAGGTAGTACCACTCCAGGTATTACTGTGTTGTAGTCATTGTGCGACCTGCATAATGCCTTCCTTTCTGTCTTCTACCAGTACTCCTTGAATGTGGTACTTACTGTCTATTTAGAACATACTATAAGCTACATCTAACATACCTCTTGTTGTGTGCATGGCTCATCGTATTCTGTAATCCAAATTCCATACTTTCATAATGCTTTCGCTTTTAGACTAGTTTATGCTTTATTGTGATGTTCTGTGAATGTCTGTGATGTAATAATTAAGAATAATTGTATTTGTTTTCTTATGTTATGTTTTAATGGACTTGCATTTCACACAAACTAAGTAGGTAAAAATTTATTTGTTATGTAAATCCATGGTTTGTAGGTAGACATTAAAACTTTTTATTTTTCATAGTTTTTTAGAGAATTAAATTAATTGCGTACGTTGAACACGTTTAACTTAGAAGCAAACATTTTTATTTAACGCAATATCATTCATACATATCTAGTGAATACAAGCACAGTGACACAATTAAATGAAACATGACGTCATAAAGCATAACATTTCAGTACACATGGGGCATTCTTAAGCATTCCCTATGCAGAATGCAATAATGTATTGAGGTTCCCAGGTGGCAGATGTGAGGGAGGTAAAGTGGATGGCCTGCGCAAACAGAGGCTACTATGTGCATCTCAGTACGTTAGCAGAAGTACGGGAACGGGTGTTAGAACATGTGAACGTGCTGGCTCGACCACTTGTGCTGCAACGGGAGAAGCACCCCGTCGTATGGACTCCTGTTTATGCTAATGTTACGGTACGTTTATGAGATCCTTGACTATACTGAGCATGTGTAATCTAGATGAAACATTATATGATGAGACAGTATAACATCTAAATATTCCTTCAGGATCCGAAAGTAGCTGATTACTTATGGGAACAGCGAGAACGAGCGGAGCAGAAGGAACGCTTTATGAGCCAACGGCGAGATAAAGCCCTCTTTAATTCAGAGAAAGAACAAAATCGACGTTGGAAAATCACTCAGGTATATAATTAACAGATAATAAATAGCATTTAATGTTATTAAATAGAAATAGAACTTGTAATACACAGTGACGTTGATTTCAGATGAAACAAGGTCAATATAGCGAGCTTGGTAATGCTCATTATCAGCTTATGACGTCAGTGTCCATGCCTGTTTACGATCTTCGACATAACGAGGTAAGGTTTCGTTTTTAATAATATTTGTACATACTAAATGGATTTTTAACATTCCCTTTTCATTCAATAAAACGCATTTACGAAAGAGAAATGACATTAGAAGAAAAAAAGGAAGCGATTGTTAGAAATAATTGTGAACTACAACGGGTAGAACAACAAGTTTTTTCTCTTTCTAAAATGACGATTATCCCAGATTTTCCAAATTCAAAATTTCTATATAATTGTGCATGTCAAAAATAAACGTTTATTTCGGACGATTTTTACAGATTGGCTTTTACGTTACCTCATTATTGGGCGTAAGCTGTATCTTCTTATTGCTGTATTTCGTGTTAAGTCATTCATTGTGTATATTAACCTTAATACATTGCCTTTTAATAGTAATCAATTTTCTTTGATGGTTTCCCCTCAGAACATCACAGAGAATGTACTGATAAATGAAGCTTACTGGGTATCAGTTACAAAAGAGGTACTACACTTAGAAAATTTTGATGATTTTAATGTAAAGTTTTTGCAAGATACATGAGAGTTTTTATGATTTAGTTTTTGGATTTCAGTAACGGTAAAGTCTTATTTGGCCCCGTTAGCGATGCATCTGTCCTCGATAGATGACGGCCATCGCAGTCGCTCGTCGACTGCACAATGTGTTGTTCAACCCTCTTGGCTTATCGTAGTGTAGTTCTACTAGATGTAGGCGTAGACCATTAGGGTGCTATGAATCAATTTTCAATACTTATTATCGAGTGAATTGTTTCTGTGCAAGAATTATGATCTGTATTAAACGCACACTATCTAACAGATAAAGTACTTTGCCTGAATTTAGCGATGTCTTCGTAGAGACATTTTAAATGACTTGTATTATCAAGTAAATGTAAATATTTTTCATTAAGAGTTTCGTTCAGCCCGACTTTTGAGACGTATGGGGCTTTTATTTATTGAAGTAATGTTACTTTAAGAATGACAGAATTTTTTAATATGTTAACGATTTTTAGTGTACATATAAGTTATCTCATTGATAGATGGGAAATTTTTGATTTCTAGAGTGTTTGTTATAATGCATTTATCTACATGTTATTATATTTTATTGCATTCGTACGTCCACAACCAATCGCAGTCTGTAGAGGAAAACGGCCAGAAAGAGGTAGGCCCTCGCTCTCTTAGATTCGAGTGGAAGGACGCGTGGGAGGCCGGCGTGGAAGGATGTCTGTGATTATTTAGCACTTTGACTGTATAAGAATTTAATGAAATAATTGTTTCAAATCGATATTCACAGGAGCCACAAATCAAGCAGTGCTCCAAGACACTCAATACAATTTGAAAGCATTAACAATTTAAATAAATTCTAACAGCATCTTACTGGACTATGTGAAAGGTTACTCATATAGAAAAAATAGTTTTTAGATCGAGTTGTAGCTAAACACACTGAAATGTGGTATTATGAATTTTTTTATGTAGTACTTGCTAGAAAGTTTTATTATTATACATATATATTAATAACATAATCAATTAGATGGTTAAAACTCATGTATTATGTAGAATTTTATTGAATCATGTTTTATACTAACGGGGCGTAGATATTAGCCAGATTACTTGCTAGACTTGATGAATTTATAATTTAGAAGTATTTATATTATTAACAATAGTATTATGAATGATGTGATATGAAACTATTTACAAGTAATATTTATTATGAATGCCTATGAGAAGGCCATGTTTTATCTTATTTTTTAACATTGTATTGTAACATTTGTAGTTATTATTTTGATTTAACGTAAAAATAGATTAAAATTGTGACTATTTCATTGTTTGTCTAATAATATTAACTGTTGTTAAGTTATATTGTATTGTAAATTTAATAGATTTAACTATTATTGAAGTAACATGAAGCGTGGTTCCAGATGCGAATTGCTAGACTGTTAGGAGTGGCAGGGACAGACGTGCCATTGTCTGAGATACAGGCTCTCATGACACCTTATAAGGTATTTAAGTGTTTTAATTTGTTAAGTATTTATTGTGTAAACTTTAATATAATTCTGTAATCTATTTCTTTCTACATGCGTTTGAACGGGGCTACCCAAAACTATGTTTATTTTAATTTACTTTTACGTACTTTTATTACTATCTTAGACTGAAAATAATTTAAATTTGTTTTATCAAGCATGTGATTGCTCTATAACGCTTATTCAATAATTGTTTTTCAGATTGGAGTAAACGGTTATGCTTTTATGGTCACCAACAATGGTTATATTTTGATACACCCAGATTTGAGACCTGTGGTAAGTTATATCTTTGAATTTATAGGTTTAATTTAATAGATTCACATTATACCTAATTATATTTATGTTCTCAACAGTTTCAACAAATTTTGAAGCCAAGCTACAACAGTGTGGACATGATCGAAGTGGAATTATTTGATGATGATAGAAGCCCTCGTAACTTTAGCAAAGAATTAACTGCCGTAAGATTTTAGCAACTGGTTACCTAGGTATATCTTTTGAGATTTTGGATCATTAAAAAATATTCAACAAATTGATTTCATTTTAGTTGAGGCAAGAAATAATCGACCAGAAAACGGGCAATAAAATAATGAATGTTAAATATCATATGGATGACATGGTAAGTATACCTACTTTATAAACCCAGGTATTCATTACTAATTCTAAGGTAAAACGTCCTCGTACTGGTAAGACTTAGGAACCAATTGCATCAAAAGCAAATATATGAAAAGCAAACGTAAAACAGAGAACAAAAGAACGTTCTACTTCTACGCAGTAATAGTTACATATCAATGGTTTTAGAAACGAGTATCCCGTGGTAAAAAGCACTACTTCTGGACGGGCATCAGCGACTCCCCGTTCACTCTGGTGGTCACTATACCGGAGAACTATGGTCGTCATCGCATAACCCCACCACCTACTGATGATATACATCGACTGTCATTAACCTCCTCTAAGAATATATCTGCGAAACAATACCTGTCGGATAAATGGAGTGTGCATCCTGACTGGTGAGTTATTTTATTATTCACTAGGAAATATGAAAATTTTACCTATATTTAAAAAATTGTCAGCGATCGTCTAAGAAAAGCAATCTATCTCAAAGATTTAAAAAATCTGGATGATGTCTCTAATAGTTTAAATAGCAAAATTATGTATTGTTACAACTTACATGGTAATTATTCAAACGGAATTAGTTGACACAATCATTAACACAATACTTCCTGGAAGTAGAGAGACAAGACAATATAATCTATCACATAATCTATCCTATACAGAAAAGGCTATATATATCTCATCTGTTTTCCAAATTGTGGTTGTCATTCTTAATCTAGCTGTGTTTAATTTTCAACCATACCTATTTTGCCACACAATTTGGAAAACGCCTCTTCCTTCATATCTAAAGACGTATATCTCACAGGCTGTACTGCCGTCATTACGAGCGTACATTCGCATCCGCGGAAGAAGAGTTGCTATACTTCTTGGAACGTGTAGCCAAGCCGGGCTGGCGCTGGCCCGCCAAGCCGCGCCCGCCGGAACACCACAAAAACAAACCCGGCCATGACAGGCACAATGGTACTGACATTAGATACAAACACTACACTCTTACTATCACACACGCAAAACCTGTATTTGCATGGACACGATAACGTATAAGCCAAATTTTATGTCGATAAGAAAGACGACGAAATTATAATAATATATTGTGATGTATGCATGACGTGTTTTATTATACAAATTTGTCATTTTTTTTTATTTCTTTCCATAGATTTTTTTATTTTATTCTTTTTCTAATGAGAATCCCAGTTCTTTTCAGTTTTCCTCAAAATTTCTTACAGCCCATAAGCCGGTTTATTATAATTATATACTAGTAAATGCATTTGCAATACAATTGTAATAACATTGTACACCTAAAAATTTTAAGTGTTTCTGGGAACAGACGGTAAGTTTTTAATAGCTTCTCAACCTCTAAGTGTTACCTAATATGTAAGAATATCTGATGATAAAGATGTCTATTGTGTATTTATTATGTGTTAGATGCGCTGCATTGCTTTATTATTTTTTTGACGGGTACTTTCACATTATAGGCTCTGTAGATGGCGAAAGAAACAAAGCTGCTCAAAGGAATGAATATTACTGTAAGTTCGTAGTTCTAGAAAAAATCTGGACTAATGTCTGCTACATACAAACAGACAGACACACTGATTGAAAAGATTGAAATATTTTAGATGTGGTTAAATTTATAATCAAGTACCTATACGCTTTTCTTGCTAAATCTGCATGTAAATAAGGTGGACGAACTTATATCAAACATTAAAGCAACAACCTTAGGTAACAACGCTATCACATGCCATTCATTGTTCACTTAGAATTATTCTAAAATTCAAAAGCTTCATACGAAAATTGCTTGAAGTCATCAAAGCAAAAAATCAAATACATTGCTGGTTGTCTTCTAAATATTTTCGTGGTTCTCATATCATTTTCTTGTAAAGGCGACCATGGATTAATGCAAGCTCTGGTGTACGACGCCAGGAATACAGCCTGGTTCAACAAAAGTATAGCGGAATCAGCGTCGGATGAGAAGGCGTGAGTGTTCTATGTTATTGTTTTATTGATATACCAGTCACGATTCAATACATTTGTATCCAGTAAGAATTGAGGCGTCTACAATAATTTACCTGAAGTACGCAATTGTTAAGGTTTGAATTATATAGCAGTAAATAAAACTGTGTATCACAAACATTTAAACAATTGTTTTGGTTGTGATTTATATAAGAGGTTGAAATAAAAACATATTACTGGAAATAAAGTAGAAAAAAAGGTTGAAATAAAGACAAGGTACCTATTATTTGGAAGAAAGAAAGAAGAAAGAAAGTTTATTTCTTTCTTTCTTTCTATTACTATTATTTGAATTATTAAACCGTTGACGTTAAATTTTTTTGCTGAAGGTACTTTCAAACTTTTGCTCATATTGCAAATTAACGCTATCATACATATTTTAAATAGGTACATACTTTCATCTATTTGTTCCAATGTGTAAATTATCGTAGACCACTAAATTATATGATGTATTTATGTCCATGCACAAATAACTTACTTTGCACATACATTTTGTTATTCCGCCTGGATAGCCCATTGACAAAAGTGATCGGATTATTGCCGAGGTAAAGTATTGCCCTACCACCACTTGCATGATCTGTACCCCTGTGTATGGCTTTGAGTGGAAATACTTCAATGCTCTTGAAATTAATAAATATAATATGAAAACGGTCTATGATATCTTATCTTATCTACATTTAACAACCTATAAAAACGTAAGCAGGGTAATTCTGACAATTTGACCAATGATGATTGATGATAATTTTTTCGTTATTTTCTTCTGTAAAATCGTTTATGCTGTAATTATATCTAAAGCAATATTCGTGCAAAGCAAACTTTAAAATAGTTTTTCTTCTTCCGTCTATCCTTAAGTTGCAGTTCTGCCTCAAAATTTGTTTAATGTTTTACAACTACCCAAACGATAGTAGGTATGTGTTTAATTCAATGCTGCCAAGGAGGTGTAAGTAATAGGTGTTGTGTTTCCTGGCTTGCTTTGGATTTCTGTAAGGCGCAAAACATTTTGCAGAAAGTCAACGTTATTGGTCGTACTAATATGTACAAACTTCTGATAGCCTATCTACCAAAAATATTTTTGGTGTTAAGAATAGTATGTTCATTGTAATCGTTGACCGAAAATACTCTTATTAACTACCCTTCCTAAACCTCATCCAGCAAAACGAAAAAGTAAAATATGATATACCTACACTAATGAATTCTTTTCTTTTCTCCTTGATAGGGATTTAATATAATTTACTAACAAATTTTAAATATTTGTTCATAGGGCTGAGTTCATTCAACGTTTCGGATACATCGTTGCTTTTCTGGCAACACACAGCGGATTGACAAGATGGCAAACTCACCCGCCAAAAGAACATGATGATAAGTAAGTAAAAACTAAAAATCTTCTGCGTTTTGCAATTGCAAATTGTTATTAATCCATTTCTTACCCATTATTTTATATTTTTTGATTGATGAGCGAGTATGGAATTTTCCGTATGTATTATAAAACTTACTTGAATTACAGATAGTAAAACAAAAAGGTAGTGCTAGAGCAACGGCAATATTTATCATTTTTTCTTCATCTCAAATCCAGGATAGAATTCGGAAAACAGTGGCCTCGAGCAATCGACGAAGTCTGGTACCGAAGAGCAGTGGAACAACACTATATCGACCCACTGAGCTACGTGTATAGTGTTGAGATGAACACAGAGAAGTTCCCCCTTAACGTCAGTATGGCGATGGTGACGGCTTCACATGCTGTGTTCCATAGTGATGGACATAGGAAGGCACCAGCGGCGGTTGTTGGCTTTCAGTTTAAACACGAACGACTAACTGAATGGTTTACTAATATCACGTCTTCTGTAAGTACAATTTTTGTAACCACCTCGACCCATCCTTATCCCTAGTCCCTTCAATGATCTTTCAAAGGTTTAAAAGAAGATGAATGTAGAAATAATAGTTAAAAATCATACAGTAAGCTCCTTTTTACATATCTTTTACACGCCACAATCAAACAAATTTAAACTCAATTTGAATAACATTTTTTCCAGTGTGAACACACGAAAGACTGTGTCACGTGCGCATCAGACGACTGGGATTGTTATTTAGTGGACAGCAACGGCTGGATCGTTGTCAGCAAAGACGAAACACAGACAGGGCAATTCTTTGGAAAGGTATAAATACCAACCGGGGGTTTCGTACGATGTCTTAAAGCATTATTATTTCTAGTGTGGAAAAAAATGACAGCGCAATATAGGTTGTCTAGCGCCATCACTTTCACGGGAAATAATACTGCTATAAGACAACATATTAACCACCCTGAAATTGAAGTTTATTGAGAAGATTGAATTTGTAACTGGACTTTTGATACACAGATTCGACCAGACATAATGCTGAAACTAGTGGAAGACGAAGTGTTTAGGACGGTTCACGTAATTGATTACCAGGCGGTCTGCTTCCGGGAGAAGAAAATCACCAACCCAGCTTCTACGATACGAACGGTTTGAATTGCATATTAACCTAACATTCCAGATACAGCAGAAGATATTAAATTTATTTTAAAAAAGTCATAAGAATCAAAACTCCCTGATTTTCTATTAACGTATAAAGATAAGAGCAAAGGCTCTTGCCGAAATATTTTCTGTTCTCAGTTTTGGTTACCTTAGGTAAACTTATTTTTTTATTTATACCTACTCTCGCAATGATTTTTCAGCCAATACAAAACCTGCGCCTCATAATGTCCTGGTTCGTCACAACGACAATCTGGTTGTATAACTCCATTTCATTGAGTTTCGCGCAATCGAGTTATTCCTTCGATGATGGTAAGATAGTTATATTTATTCAAATAAATGTTATGTGTTGTTTTGCCTCACAAGCGTAGCTAGAAGATTTTTTGGTTCAGGTTAGATTCCTGGATCGAAAATACTGGTTTTGTAACTGAATAGTAAAAATCTATGATTAAATGTAAGCAAATTAGATAATTGAAAAATTATTGTCGAAGAAAAACATAAAATTATTATTTTTTTATTGGATAGTAAGAAAGGAGCTAAGATATGCCACCAGATTTTATGTGTATTATTTAAAGTTTAGATATATATTTTGTGCTTATTGATGTATAATATTATATAATTTAACTCCATTCCTTATCGTCACTTGTCAGCCACTAAATTGTTGTTAATAATTAAAATAAATGTTTGCATCCTTCTAGCTACACTTAATGATTGTTAGATTAACAGCAATCTGGAATCTTGCGCGTTGTCAGCATGATCTGTTTATTGCATGACAACGAACACTGCAAAATGAACGTCCTACTCGAGCTAAGCTATAAATATATAAATTGGATGCAGAAAAATGTTCTAATAAAAAAGCTATCAATGTTCCTTAAATTTCCACTGCTTAAAACGCTATCGATGTTGAAATAAATGTTTGCTTCTAAGGGATTTACTAGGGATTTAGTTTCCAATAAACTGCACTATTCTACTAACACAAGTTTCTGAACTTTCCACTTCTGGGCGCATGTGAGTGCTCCAAATGGAACTAGTTTAAATTTAGAACTTGAAATTCTGGATATGGAGTCTGATTGGTCGTAGATAACAGTTGAACGTTAGTAGTAACGACTCCATCTTGTTTTCAGAGTTTGTTACATCCACTGGTGAGTTTAGTACGAGCACCGTAGTGTGTCTTCTCAAGGCATTATTGGATTATTGATTATCATCTTGTATTATGACCTTTTGTAGATTATATTCCGGAATGTGCATGTTTCGTAGATCGAGTTACATGTGATTAAATCGATTCATACGTGAACAAAATGTGAGGATTTTTGGATGACTGTACCATCTCGTTTTATGAATAAAAATCGTCTCTGCATGTTATATTATTAACTCCTAAATAATGATAAAATAAGTTTCCAAAGCCTCCTTCATATCAAGATAACATTTATAAAAGCTTCAGCCTACGTTTTATTTCATTCTCCTCCATATTTCTGTTGTCATTGTAATATACAACGGTACATTTTATTAGCATGATGCCAACTGATTGCTGTTTCAATTTTTTCCAAATTAATTTCCTAATTTTTGGATCTTCTCAACCTTTTTTATATCATTCCTTCGACTCATATGGTTCAATTATTATATTCATTCATCTCTCCATTCCCTACACAATTTTAAAACTGTTTTTATAATATGTTTTATTACGCAGTGGCGTATCAGAACTACGAGAATGACGAAGATACCGACGATCCGTCGATGCCAAAACCGCCGACACGAATCCACGAAAGGGATTTCGAAAAGCTGGTACTCATTAATAGAACCCGGCCTACACCTTGCGACAGAGAAATGTATTTGTATCAGATGGATTATAAGAATTTGGATGCGAAATTGAATAAACCGTTGAATGAGTGTATGCGACCATTCTATGCTCAGCTAGTCAACTACACGAACATGCTCTTGGTGGTCGTAGATGGAATGTGCGCTAAGAAGGATGTATCTATTGCATCGATAGATCCTACCGAGGTGCAGTACAATGAGTCATTGCCTTGCTTGAAACATAAACATCCCTTGTATAGGAAGACGCCAGCATCGTGCATTCGGAATCATACAGAGGTGGGTAGTTGGTGAAATTGTATTTGAAAGTTTATAAAATAGTAAAAACATGTTTGTTCTATGATATGAATGAAAACATTATGACTGAGGCAAATTTTTCATATGATAATCCACACTAATATTATAAATGCGAAAGTAACTCTGTCTGTCTGTCTGTTACTCAATGAAATTCGGTATGGAGATATTTTGATACCCGAGAAAGGACATAGGCTACCTTTTATTGTGTACCACGGGCGAAGCCGGGTCGGACCTCTAGTATAAAATAATTGACTCAATCATCACTACAATTTTTTTATAATAATCATCAAGACATCAACTAAATTTTCATTTCACATCTCTCTTTATTTATAGGAAAGCAACATAGACATGTGCGGCCGTGGCAGCCTGCTCAATCGGAACTTATTATGGATCCCCCTAAGCATTCTCAGTATTCTATGGATAAAAATATTCTAAATCAATGTGTAATGATAATAAATGTCATAGTTGTTTTAACTCCCAAATCAAGCTTTGTTTAATCTTAGACATGTCTCTTAACATATCAATGTTTTTATGTGTGTTATTCCCAAAGAGTTTATAAATATACTCCCAAGGTGCCATCTACATTGGCATTCTCATATCAGTCAATATATCATTTATTATTAATAAGAAATATATTATGAAACAGAGTAATTTATTCCCCCTTACAATAAGAGATTTTAAACGATGTTAATTGAAATTATTTATTTATTTTATAAACTTACTCCGTCCTGGTGACAAATGATCACAACTAGGATGGAATTATTACAATATTGTGCGATCAGTTGTACTTAATATGAGATTTTAATGATAAATTATTCTGTTTATTTAAGATACTTTTAAATTTTAAATAATAAAAATTGTTCTGTACAAATAAAATATATTTATGAAAACAAGAATTTTTCTTTTATTTATTGACAATAACACTACACTAATTTAATATTCTAAGATAAAAATATTACATTCTATGTACATAATTATTTCATATATCAAAGTAGATCAAGTTCTTTGCAAGTTATAGCTACAAAGATAGTTATATTGTTTATTATTAAGGACAAAAAGTTTGACCATAAATCAATACCAAGTGATTAACACATATCCAGAATTTGATAAAATATTGGAGTATTCACGTAGATAATTTTTTGACCAGTTCACTGAATATTTCACTAAGTATTTATCTAGCTATCCTCTATTTTGATTTCAGCAACTACACATTAGGTATTTTATTTTTATTAATAAAGTCATTCACCTCAGCCATAAGCACTTCATATCTATGCTGTCTCAATAGTGATTCCTGCAGTTCCTCTAAATGTTCTCCACCTTGCATGAACACTTTGAGACTCGGTATGTTAATGCCTCCCTCTCTGTGCTCAGTCACACGATCTTGCGGGTAGTTGTAGGTTCGTATCTTTTCATTGCGATTGAGTGAACCTATCTGTAAAGATTTATGAGATTTTTTTAATAATTTGAATTAAAGAATCATGGATTAAGTTATAAAAGACAACTGCGGCACAACCATTACTTTTTATGTGCTTATTTGGATTATAAAACCAAAAGGTTCAATATAACTAAGAGATTATAATGACTAAAAACTTAAAAACAATTGGCTTATATTTGCGAAATTAAAGAAAGTGTTTCTTACCTGAGTTTTTCTCTCACTGTTAATTTTGGAAGACTGTTCGTCAATTTGTTTCTGCAGCAAAAGAGCTCTAAGCTTTTCCATTGCAATCTCTCTATTCTTTATCTGTGATCTACCTTGTTGACATTCAACAATAGTTCCTGTGGGAATATGAGTGATTCTCACTGCACTGTCTGTAGTATTTACATGCTGACCACCAGCTCCACTTGCCCGCTTTGTTTCTATAGTTAAATCTCGATCAAGGATCTCCATCTCAACTTCTGTAGCCTGCGGTAAGACTGCTACAGAAACTGTGCTGGTATGAATCCTACCACTTCTCTCTGTGGCAGGAATTCTCTGGACTCTATGCACACCAGCTTCCATCTTCATTAGCTCTGGGACACCTATTCCCTTTATCAACATTGAAGCTTTCCGATAACCACCAATATCTGATTTTTCAACAGATGCAATATCTACTTCCCATTCCTTGTATTGCGCATATGCTTCATACAATTCAAAGAGTTCTCGAGCAAACAGCATAGCTTCTTGGCCTCCGGCACCTGCCGTAACCTCTAATATCACTCCTCCGTTCGACAAATAAGGCTCTAAAAGAATCGACTGCAAATCTGTATCTACCTCCTTTAGACGGCTGAGGTATATTTTAGCTTCTTCTTTAATCATTTGCTTTATTTCTTCATCCTTTTGGTCTTTTTTGGTGAGTTCTTTTAATGATTCGATGCTGTCAAACAGAGCGATTCGCTGCTCAAGCACACTAACAATAGGCTTAATTTCGTGCAGACGTTTATTTTCTTCAACAGTCCTTCTTGCTTTAATATGCAGTGTATCATATTCTATCATTAAATGTTTCAGATAAGTTTGCACTGCTGGATCAGATATATTTAAAACGTTTTGAGAGTAATATTTGTGCATTAATAAATAATTTTCTCTGTGAAAAAGAGATCGCAAGAAAGGTATTTTTGAACGTAACATTTTTAAAAATACAATTGTTCGATCAAGCTCTTATTATGTAGTGCAAAATATCAGAATAATTTATTATTTCGCCTTGTTTTCATATACTTGGATAATTTTACGATTTTAAATCAACCAAAATCACAAAATCAACTTTTGACAAATGACAATTGACATCTTGATTGACATGATACAAATTTTGTCAGAATTGCCAATGTAAAAAATAAATATAATTTAAAGACCACATCACGACCACACAAATTCGTTTATTATTATTATCTAAATGTAACTTCATAAAATATTCCCAGAAAGTTTATTCATCATTAACCAATCATTTGTTATTACAATTATGACTCATGTTTGTTTTATTCCCCTCAGACATCTAGTGGAAAGTAGAAGTACTATCGAGTAGTGAAATGAAACACACAGATGTCACTAGTTCTCTTAGAAGCTTTTTAAAATTATTTTTACTTGGTTACCACAGGAATACATAATTCGTAGGGCGCTTGTGCACTACAAGGAATTTTACTGTCCGGCATTCTGATTTTTTACGGTCCGGTGTGGCATGAAAAAACCGATGAATTGCTTGTGCACCTATCCGTCTTTACTCGGATCAGTGCGGTACAGTTCAAGGAAGTTTGGCGGTATAATGCTATCATAAATGATTGTTTTTGCATTTTACAAGAAACGAATAAAAAATAATATAGAAGGTGAAATATTATATTATGTACTTCGTTATAATAAAAAGTAAAGTTCCGTAAGAGATTTAAAATGCGTGTTTCACTTATTTATTTTAATCGGTGACGAGGAGCTAAAGCTATTCCCACTTGAACTTTAACTTACCAACACTTACTTAGATAATAATTATAGGTCAATGCTTGGTCAATGTATATAAAATAACAATACCGACTTCACAAATCTCATTGCCAACTAAAAGAAAGTAAAACAAGAGCTTGCTTTCAATTGGCATATGCAGTAAAAACAGTAAAATCTAAGCAAGTGGGCATTCGAAAACAATTATACCTACAGTGACTCGTAGACACAAAAAACCATCCGGATTCCGGAATAGGGAAAAGTAAAATGTCGGACAGTAAAATTACGTATAGTGCACAAGCTAGTATATAGATTAATGGCGTGCCATACCGGACCGTAAAAAATCGGAATGCCGGACCGTAAAATTCCTTGTAGTGGACAAACGCCCGTATGATACAGTATTCCAAAAGTAATAATGCGCATAGAAATCTTCGTCACTGTTCGGCAACTGTCATATTCCCGGAGCGTCCGAAGATGATATTTATATAGAGTGGTTAAATGCATTTTCTTCATGCATAATTTAGTCAAATTATGTGTTTTGTGCAAAAAGAGATTAATATTGATTTGTAAGTGACGATTTTGTTTTGATAATTCCTTGTAAGTAAATAGCGAGGATAACCCCACGATTGCGAATATATCTTTGTTGGATTAATTTACTTGGAAAATTTTATAGTACTTTTAAAGTGTCTTACTGAAGCTGGTGTAATGATGGAAGAAAAGAAGGTTAAAATAAAACAACATTTATATTGTATAAAATATTGTTTTCAAACACAGGTTTACATTTAAACCATAAAAATCTAATCATTAAAATCTCAGCTCAAAAGTATTTAAAGTACTGATCATTCTTCAAAATAATCACATTAAAAAAAAATAATAATAAAAACAATAAGTTCAGGGATTATCTTTATTTCTGACATTTTAGATACATCAGAACTTTTATTATGCTCTTCTTCATTTTCACTTTTCCTACTCACCACTCGCCTTCCTATCTGTGAAAATCATTTCATCGATTAATTTATCAATTCAATTCATCTTTAAAAACAAAACCAAGAAGGGTATGTAATAGCAGCTCTATATAATTCCACACAGAGAGAACACGTGCAGTCACCACCAATATGTAAAGACGACTGACAGATTTTTCACTTTTCAGTTTTTTGACTGACAGGCTACCGTCACCTACCGCCCGATTTGTTTTTGACCGTGAATTGACTTCTATTTCTTTTGAACAAGGTGTAAAATGCAAGTGCATTGTTTAGGGCTCTTACCCTTCAATGATTAGAGGTTTTCGGAAATACGACAATTAGCGAAGAAATCTATAATGTGCATTATTAATTTAGGAGTACTGTACATAGAACATAGGTATGTATGCCTAGTTAGATTGAATTTATTTATTTTCTGGAACATTTTCCAATATGCTTATTACCTTACCGTATGACCTATTATCAAAGGAAAATCCCGCATGGTTACTATTCTCGTGGGATTCCGGATTGCTAGATAAAACTATCCTATAGCTAATAATATTAATGCTGGAAAAATATGAATATGGACGACGCGGACGGTGCGTTCTGAAGTGTAGTGAGTAGTGTACCTAATATTAGACATTATTGACTGATCATGGAATCGTGAAACTGGTCTTGAAATCCTTAGATGTATCTATCTTAAAATAATTGATTTACAGACTTTCTGATTAGAATATGTACTTTCAGGGGCATCCCGCATCGGTCGTTTTGGTTTCAATCTAATATGTATTCCAATATCTCTAATAATAATTAAAGTCGTGCCTAATTAAAGGCTGCATTTATCAATTTACCCACAACAGAAATCAACCAATAACATGTATTTCAGCGTGAATGGATGGCATTCCGTGTTAATGGCAACTTTCAGACGAACGATTACCACATCGACCGCAACGATTTGCCAATTGATAGAATTATTAGAACGCCACAAAGAGAACTTCCTTTCTAAAAACCACAAGGACGCATTTTTGCGTTATCCTATATTGTTATAACGCGTATGGAGTTATTAGTGCTAATGACAAACGGACAGACGGACAGGCCATTGTTGCGTGGCCGACCGCATCGTTTCCTTTCTTCTTATAATAGAACAATAAACTTCTATGTGAGGAACCGCACAATAAAAATTGTTTACCATTTGTCTACCTATAAATTAAGGTAGGTAGCTAAAAAACAGGAGTAAAATATCGCAAGTAATGTGTTTGTACCTACTTGCATATTTATAATTAACAGCCTTAGATTAACAGCACATCGCCGGACGCCGGTAACTAGGTAGTTACCGGTATTTTAAACTTATGAAAAATCTACAAATTAATAATCGATGTATTTGGCACGTTTAGTGTTAATTGTGAACTTTATTTAATGTCGTACTTATAATACCTAACAAAGTAGGTAAGTAACTCTGTCCCTCTTTTAAAATTTCTAAAGTTACAAACGAACGCCTTCGTAAATTATTGAGTCTACCATAATATTTAGTGGTCAATGTGCGTGTTGTTATATATACCAATTCATATTTTAGTTTATTAGGTACTTACAAATGTGAGGAATATTAAATGCGTGAATGTTGTACATAGGTGCTGACCTAGACTTTTATTAGACGTCATAAGAACTGAAAATAGAACCTTAGGAGTTAATTTTTATTTGTAAACTAAAAGCTAAGTCTGTATACCGTTACTACCTAATACCTACCTACCCAACTAGAGTAACTTTTTTCATTACAAAAATAACCACAAATCACGATCTACTGAAATGAAGAAGAAGAACAAACCAAGTTTTTAATATTTTTTACTGGTCTGTAAAAACTACTGATACCTATTACTATAGTCAGTCAACAATTTATTGATTTTCGTGTATTTCGTTATTACAGACAGTTCATATTGAGCAGCCAATAGAGCCATGTTAAAATTCACTTCATTATTCAACATCAAATCAATCGACGTTAACATGAAAGCGTTATAACTATGAATCGATAAACTACGAACATTACATAATGTTGATTGCAAATAATACAGTAGCAAGCGCACAGGAACAGTTTATACAAACGGTTTGAATTAAATTGATAGTGCAATGTTAGCGATAATGATAGCTAATGCGCTGTAATTGTAGGCAAAATATCCCCTTGGAATATACCTACGCGGTAACAGTCATTCATTAAATTAATGAATAAATTTGTCATGTCAGTCGTAAAGAGCGTACAATGTACTCTGTTTAAATGTCTTCAGGCATTGCTGATTAACTGTTTAATGGTTACGTAGACTCTTAAGGGTATTAGCATGCCTTACAAGGCATACCTAGGTACTTACCTATCTTGCGATTATGAAGAAGTATGCTGAAACATCATTAATTTTCTATTACTATAGATATTACGATATTACGTAGATAGAATTCGCAGGATAAGTTAAATTAGCCTGAACGCGAGCGAAGCTGCGCGGGCGGAAAATTACCTACACGAAAATGATCGAAAATAAAGAAGAATGTCATAACCTTTAACAAACTTTCGTGTGTTCCTACCATCTATATATGTATATAAAACTCAAAGGTGACTGGTATAGTGATCTATCAACGCACAGCCCAAACCACTGGACGTATCGGGCTGAAATTTGGCATGCAGGTAGATGTTAGGACGTAGGCATCCGCTAAGAAAGGATTTCCCGAAATTCTTGTGGGAACGGCGAAAAACGGGGATGCATGTACAAAGACACGTGGGCGGAAGCTAGTTGAGGAATATATCTACTTACGTATTAATTTATTCTTCAAAATAATCTTCTACTTATGAACATATAACACTTATATTAAACGTATAACCTTATTCAGTATCTGCGTGTACTTAAGTATACTTTAACCAATAAGTATTCTTCCACAATGTGTGGGCCTGAAACGATTGAAATAATTCACTTTAAGTGCCTCTACTATACTGCTTCTGGCGGGTTTACATAGAAACGGTCCCGGACCATTGCCCGCCACTCTCCAGACCTCTTAACTGCAAACGGCAAATATTGGTTCACTATTTTATTTAGTTTCTAAGAAAATGCTTTATTTTAAGCGTTTTACTTTGCGGTAATATGGCGATTTAGAATTCCACTTTGGTGATTGGATGGTTAAAATTGTAGAGCAATTCTAGAGGTCAAGGGGGAAGGAGTCTAAGCAAGTCAAAATTAAGTTTATTTTATTAAGTTTAGTAATTAAAGAGCCCTTTCCTTTAATTACTAAACTTTTTAATTAGTTTATCATGTGTTGGGTATAACTGTACCTAGAAATTGGCCTAATACATTTTGGGTGGCTCTACATTATCAGAATCGTTTTTTCATAGCATATATGGTTTCTCATCGAGATATATTTCTTTATTTACATACAATAAACAGTAGAAAGTATAGTATTTATCATAACACTAATCTTTGACAAGATCCTTAGGTATTGTATTGTTTGATAATCCATCTACTTGGTTTGATGTTCGATTTAAAGCAAAAGAATCACTTCACTGCAAAACCAATGAATTATACCAACATTGGTAAGAAAAATGTAAGGTTTTAGTACGCTCAATGAGGGTAGCATTAGTTTTGGGCCATTTCCACTCTGAGTGCACAGTTTGCTTGTCCGCGCTCCACTTACCCGCGCTTAAATAAATACCGCACGTTTGCGCGATATTACGACTAACAACACTTCACACTTATAGGGAGGGATTTATTGCTTGTACTGTACACGATTTATGTATGTACTTAGTTCCGTTTCTTGGCACCGAGGTAAAGATTGATTGCAATCAAGAATAGCTTTGTGGTTGAATCGCTTTAGTTTCGAGAATCAAACTTGAACCTAGAGCAGTGATAGTGGCGGTTTATTAGCTTTTTCATCAGAAATATCTTTCAAATTTGAGGCAAAAATAAAATAAAGTAATTTGCAAAATAGTGTCAAAACATACATACGTTTTTTTAAAACAAACTTCTTAATTTCACTTCGCAGTTTTACAATTTTTATCGACATTTAGGTATTCTTATTATTTAGCCATATTTTCGCCAATCTTATAAGCGAAACAAGATGAAGAATATTCGAGAAAATTATTTTCTAGAACGACGCTAAATACGTAGGGTAAGGTTGCTCAAGTCGTACCACGGCGTTAGTCGTACCCCACCAATATCTCGTCTGATACCATTGAATTGGGCCATCTGGTGTTGTTAACGTGAACTATTTAGTCGCGCGAGCAAGCGTAAACAAGTGGTCAGGCGGTCGGCTTCGTGCAGCGAAAATAATTCAAAAATTAAGTTTTTTATCACTTTTCATGTAAAATTAACGACTCATTCATAAGCTTTTTACGGCAGGAATGTTATCTTTATATTTTGTCTTTGTTTACAACGATTTTTAATGCTTATCTGTCAATTGTTTGGGCATACTCAAACAGGAGAAAATTTTTAGGTTGTGTTAGTAATTTTATTTTTCAACCTCAAAGATAAGTATGCTTAAGTCGTACCTGTTAAAAATTCTTTAGTCGTACTTCTATTTAGGTCTAAGATTTTGTTATTCACTAAAATAATTACCAAATAATATGCTTAAGTTAATCTCAGACTGAATTATTTGTAATTTTAACTTACTTAAAATTGATCTCTTATTATTAAGAATTTTTCTATATAGTTTATTATATCTTCACTAAAGTAAAAAGTTCTAAGTAAAGTTCTAAGTACGACTTAGGCTGTATGTGGTACGAATTAGGCAACTAGGCGCCTTAATCGTACCGAAGGTATGTTTTTAAAAAACGTTAAAATATATATTTTAATATTAACATTGTAAGTTTCTGTGATTTTTTAATAATAGACAACTAAATAAAGATTCAGTAAATGTGGATTATTTTGTATTATTTCAATTGTCGTGAATATTATAGCATAATTTCCTTAGGGGGTACGACTTGAGCAACCTTACCCTACATGAAATAACAATTCCTCGGTCAACCTGCACTCGTTTCACATTCCAAGCCATTGATATTGAATTAGAATTGTGCAAATAAGCTGTCTGCAATGTTTTTCACAGCTCGCGTATCTGCTCTAGAACGGTACACTAATGGGCTATTAGCTGAGTCCAGTACAAATGGCTTGTTTTTGTTTTACTACTGTTTCTTGTAGGTAGAAGTGCATACTTCGTACTGAAATGAGAACTTTTTCTGCCTTTATTATAAAACGACCAATATTGATACGCTGCTGGGAAAATTGGTTGAATAGGTCCGAAGCCGCTTCATGTTTATGCTATATTAGTCAATGTGGTGGTAAAAGAAATGCAAGCAAACGTTCTTCACTAGAAAAAAAATATCGAGGACATGGCTGACCACGTCGAACTTATGTTGATTTGAAAAATGTTGTTTTTTTTTAGCCGTTTTCGAGACTTGCGCTAAGCGACGCTAATTAGTCTCGTGAAAACTGTTCTGTCAAAGCAGCAGCTGATTTAATTTTTAATTGTCAGCAGATATCCAAGAAAAGTTGAAGATAATCGCTCAAACTTAGTGTTTGACAAATATGTAGAACTTTTAGTAAGTAATCTCATTAAAGATAAATAGAACCTTTTTTTTTATAGTGGGGAAATCTTCCAAAGATACCCACGGCTCCCGGGGAAGGAGTCGTGGGTTATGTCGGATTCTTACCGACTAAAACCCCACTGTGTTCCGTCGAGCCGCTTTAATGATGGGGCCGCGGGTATTTGTTAGAATTCTTCCGCGACAAGATAAATAGAACCTAGACAAGATACCTAATGATTGCATCAAATATACTAAACGTATAATGTAGCACCACAATATAATTGTAACTTTCCCCAACATTAAATTTAAATCTATCGCAACACTGAATTTGTCCTCCGCAGCGGGATACTATTACATTTATTTATGGCTTACCAAAACATTTACCCTATTATTATTATGTTGTTACGGCAGTATTAAAATGCTATAAAATTTATGATGCTTGCAAAAATTTTAATTCGCATTTTGAGACTTTATATCTGGACGGATAAGGTTTATTTTGTTTTGTCGCGGGATGCATTGAGTAGGATGACAAACGAGATGGTGCGGCCCCCTCGATTATAAGGTGAGGCGAAAAGTCGTCGTGATGTCGAGTCAGCATATTGCGGCGTTTCGTTGGGGACAATGTAAGTAATAGAAGGGGTTACCACAATGCCTGCGACATGCCAAATTGATTTTGATTAGTTTTATTGTAAACGCCCGTGTGAATGAAACAATTTTGTCGCTTTTTTAAATTGAATCTGTGTCACAACACCATTTAATTTGCTTCTAATTTATGGTAGTTTCATGACAGAGATAAATTATTATCTTTCTGAGCAACCAGTACTTACTTCCGTACTTAATTCGATTTGATTGAGTGACAAATTTATATTATTTAATAACTTATGATAATGTGATTTGATATTTTTGAATATTAATAAAAAGATCGCTGGAATTTGTTCATTTAACCTATTTTACATAATTATTTAAAATTATCTATATTCTAATTAAACTACTCCCTGCTAGATGGCGTTGTTAACTTCTTACTTAAAATGTGAAAACATAACCTTCTCATCCCAAGAACGTTGATACATACCTATCTAGTAGGTATTATGTAAATATTTGTTTGCTAAATGAGTAAATTATTATTAATATCTCTAGGTACCTACAGTTTATTTCGTAATTACTACGACAGCATTTCCCTATTACCTATCTACTTATACTAGTCCTATTAGGTAGAGTCTTATAAGCTTAGGTATTAAAATATTCTAATAAAATAAGAAAATAGATTATTAACATTAGATACAATTAAAATTACTTATGTACATGATAATCTACTTTTAATCTGAAAACAAAAATTAAAAATAAAATAGCGCAGTTCGTGATGAATATCATTAAATTGTAGCTATGTTTAAAGATTAGATATTATGAATTGTGTAAAACAAACATTAGAATCAAAACTCTTGACACAAAAACTAATGACCATTTTCAACCCGCGGCTAATGAAACATGAAACAAATCAAATCTCATTAATCATGTCAAACGTAACAAATTCCACAAGAAGCCCATTAGATCCTTGATGTGAGGTTCAAATATCTAAAACTTCTTTAATACGGCAACATTATTAATCCGTTTTTCATTAAAAGCACGTCGACGGTCGGCCATTAAAACAACATTTAATAAAGGAAAAATTATTTTATTTAGCCGACACGGTCCTGAATGTGCTGTCTCGCTTTAACTTGTATTGCCGTCCTTTTCTGGCTGCGCCGATTCGTCTGCGGAGATCTGTCTTGTGGAATTAAAAAAGTCCCGTTTATTTTTTGTTTTTATTACTTACCTATATGAGAAAATTTACCCAAAATTAACTTCGTAGAAACCATATTTAGGAATCAATTATTGCTTTAGCATATTATGTTGCTGTTTTAAAGGTTCTTGTACGAGAGCGTTTTAAAACAGCAAAGATCGTTGTTATCATAGATATCTTAGGTATCTATGGTATTAACGACCTTTATTTCTATAGATTTTCAGGAGTTGGTGAATCTGAACAAAATATCTAACCTTAGATCCCTTTCTAATGCAATAGGTGTGATAGAACTAAGAGCTCTACATTGCTCTCTTGTTCCGGTAATTGGTAGCAAAGTATACGTCGATTGCTTCAGGCTATATTCATACCTACTCGAAGCTTACAAATAAACTAAACATGTCATTGTCTGATATCCACAGCTCATATTTATGGGGCTATTTAAGTGAAATAAATAAATCACTTAGAGTATAACGTTGCTTTACGTTAAGCGAATGCGGGCGGTGTATAATTTTTGAAAGATTGTTCTTATGAACAATTGATATGCGCCTTGCCGTGGGCAGTCTATAAAGAGGGTCTTAAGTTTCATGGCGTATTGTGGTTACGATAGAATTATAAGGTTCTCAAGTAAAACTATGTATTTTCCTGTAACTTCAGAGGCTGCATATATAGGAGCATTAGACTCCTATACGACTACCGGTGTATGGTACCTAATTAAGAACAAAACCTTACATGCCTTAATAATTACTCGTACTAACTCTAAAAAATTTTTTATCGGTATTATTGTCATAATTATATAATTTTCTTTTCTTCTTTATTTTTCGGTTGGCATGCTCTATTTAGACGATATCTAATAAATAAAGCAGTTTAGATGTTAGGTGCACTCTTTGCTATTTTTAAATCATACGTAGGTATACAATAAACATTGATCAAGACCATAAAATATCCATACATCAGGCATAAAACATTTCATGCGTGGTTCCGACGTAGGTACATATGTAATTTCACGCGTCCAAGTGTGATTTTTCACGTTTTCTCCCGAGATGCTAACGTGACCCGGAGCGGGATCCATTTATGATCTGTGCACCGAAATGGCCGACAAATGGCGGCCAAATGAGAGGCTTCGTCAGCCGGTGCAAGCCGACCTTCCTATCATTAGCTGGATGTAATTCGAAAGCATCGTATTGTTAGCGCTACATTTCTAGCTTTTTTATTATTTTTCTCTCAGGCGATTCCATTCTAGCATTTCACAAGGTAATATTTTTAATTTTCATTAATGATTTATACGATATTTCACTATGAACGTAAATTACCTATTCCAAAAATCAAGAAATAAACGAAATATTATGATGAACCGGTGTATCCTAAAAGCAGCAATGTAAAAGAGGTTTCATAAGTATTATCGACAGCGTTCGCGGTAAGGGCAGCCCAAGGCACATTTGATTATAGGTTGAGACTTGAGAGAAGGGTAATCGCGCTCGGCGGACGGACACCTCGAGATCAAACACGAGGCGCGCCGCCAGATATTTTTGTTTCTATTAAACAACACCCGACGTAATAATGTTTAACAATCGTGCAGCGATAATTTTGACAGCGACGTGTATGGATACGCTTTGTTGTTCAAAATCAGCAAGTGGAGATATCTGTTACAAGCTTGTTACAAGTTACAACAATATTATTTTTAGTATTTCAATAAAATGTTTGTTTGTTTTACATTCAATTTAATTTTACATTTTAAAGATTAAACACATGATGTAAATTTTATGAAGCTTATATTATTAGGTACCTATTTATTTTTCTCTAAGGTGAAATATGTTCATTCATGTACCTACAATATAAAACAACAATACTCTTTAATATGTATATTATACTATTATAAAGTTTACAAGATTAATTTCTCGATCTTCCTAATTATAAAACGTATTTACTATGTACAAACATAAATTTAAAAACACTCGACGACCGACTCCAATGCTTCCTCTGGTCTCGTTGTACAGATAAGTGGTCGTCTCGAAGGATCTGGGATTGTTATTAAATATTTGTGTTGTAGAGGTTATTAGCGGCTCAGCTCACCGGCTAATTTATCGAGTTAGTCTCTCCGTCTCAACTAGCTGATTATTCATTGTCATAAGCAATAATGCATTCGCCAATCGGTTTCACAAAATGATTGTCATCGTGACTCTATCTCATCGTTTGGAAAGTCATCTCTATGTATAATGTTTTAATATTGGCAATTCTTAATTTAAATAATCGTAAATATTTGTCACTATTTTTTTAACTATACTGTAATAGATATGTAGATACATTAAACCGTCATTAAACATATAAGTACCATCATTTAATTATAGATTTAAGAAACTATTGAATTGAAAAAAGGCGATATACCTTTATTTTTATACCAATTTAAGTTTGTAGGTTACAAATCAAACAACGCCAGTCTAAATGCTGCAGTCTTTATTCAAAATTTCGCGCCAAAAACACGTCCAATTAACGCGATGCATTTTGACGCCTTAAGCGTACTCGCGAATACACCATTGTTGTTCCAAAGCACTCAATGATCGTATTGTCTATTTAGAATTACTTTTCTCGCGCGGGCGCAGCACAATAGGTCGGCGGCTCAAAGGAAGATGCTTATCTTCCACATTAATACGATGGCCCCGCCCATCACGAAATACTAGATCCGCTTATACCGATGTTGTTTTATTTATACGCCACATTAATATGTTTCAATTGTTACTTTTATACGCATTGTTATCGTACTTCATAATATTCAATGAGATGATGGTAATGCGTCGATTAGATACGTGCTTTATTGATTAGTCTTTGGAAATGTAAATTGAAGTTTTAATAAATTTGCATAGCATGTTGCCGTCCAGTTATTTATTTTGATTTTGATATAGGTATATGAGTAAGTTTACCATAAATTATATGCTGAAGAATACCGTGATCATGTTTAATTAGTTTTTATACCTCTAACACCTCTAAAGTCTAAACTTTATTTTAAGGTGTAAGTATCTTACAAAATGGACCTATTTTTTGGAATTTTGACATTTCACATTACCTACCCAGTTATCGGAACGATTTTCTCAATGTGGTATACTGTAAAATTCTCAGCTATGTACTTTGCTAAAAGATCTTCTCTTTTTCTTAAAAATTCTTAAAATGCCAGTTTTAATACTTTTATAAAAATAACCGAATAAATTGCTTGCCGGCCCTTGAAATGTCGTTTAAATCTGTCCCAACTCCCAGCCACGTCGGTAAATTACCCACGTAAATTATATACAATTTAATGCCTACGTAGTACGTGCAATGTAATTTTGATGCTTTGTTTGAATTTAATCTAATTTACAAATAATAATCGTTTTTACGGAATCATTTCTTAGAAAAATTGCTTTGAGGTTTTCGTAATTGATTATTATATCATATTACCCTAAGATATTCTTTACTTTCACCTTTCTAATTTATAAGACCCTCTGTCTTAGAATATTTTTTAAACTATAATATTAGATTCCAATGGCATTCATAATATATCTTTATTATTTACCTGCTAAGTATAAGAGTAGATACCTATAATATGTAACCTATAACCTAGATATTTACGAAGCAAACTTATATTGCTTTACTATATTATCCCTATTTCGTATAATATTGGTGTCTTTATTTTAGCATCCACCCTTGAAATTGGTTGAGTTATGTTGTTTTTACAACAACAAACTCATTCAATATTTCCAAAAAAGTTTATTGTATAATTGGTTATGTTTACAAACCTCAATGAGCGGCCGACGACACTGTTCCCAGAATTTGTATCAATAAATTTGTAAACGATACCACATAACTTCTGTTTACGAACAAATCGGTGTGAACGAACACGTAAATGTTCAGTTCATTGCCGTTTTTGTGCAGGATTTAATTGAGAACAACCACTAAAACCGGCAATGGACCAAGGATGCAAGTTGTAAAAAATCTCGACAAGTTTTTATGACTGTTATAAGAACACCTGTGCATCAGTTTATGCTTTTATGGCGTAGCACCTCACTCGGCTAGATCCCTGGTAATTGCGTCATGAAAGCCTTATAAAAGACCAAAAAACGTTCAATAAAGATAGATATATTTATAAATAAGTTTCTAAATACATATATCTATCTTGTAAGCAAGCGAATAATTAATTTTTATCACGCATATGATGCTTTCATGCATTGCATTGCATATGAGAATTTTAGTTTTAAATCCAACTAAAGTTCCATTTTTTATTATTTATTTTTATTAAATAAAACAACCCTAATTACAATAAAATGTTATTACTCTAAAACTACCATAAAACAAAATTGCATAAACTACAAAATTGTAAACTAACATTTGCTTAAAAGCTCTAAAATAAAACTGAAAGGGTAAACATTCAACGTAAATAATTAAACCACAGAGCGCGTAAGTTGAAAGCAAATAAAGGCGAGTATTCACGGCTCGTGGACAATGCAACAATCGGGTAAGCCGACATAATCTTATCGTCATTAATAAAGGCTCTTCAAGTTTGGTGTTAACATGACAAATGCGGGCGGGCGGACAAAGTCGCGCCGCGGGGCACCGGCCGCTCGCACCCGGTGCGCACAGATCGTATTAGATACAAATTATTATTAATACGTGTGGAGATTCGATTGTAATGTTTTTTTGTGTGCAATATTTGAAATATTAAAAGAAGAATTGAATTGGCCGATTTGTTTCTTAATTTACTCGAAAAAATTGCGAAGCATCTCTCTATCAGCGATAAGACCATCAATTGTACCTACTTAGGTAGTGAAAGGTATTAGTTTGTGTTTTTTTTATTATTTTATCTTTAAGTGCAATAAAGTATTGATAATTATACATGTCTAATTTCTTTAATTATTATCTACAACTGTTTAACAACCTTATAATTTGTGCTGTGAAAAGTACCCAGATAACATTCTTCTTAATACGTACTATTATTTATTATGTGCTAATACCTTGGTAACAAGCAAGGTTTGCAAAGTTGTAGGTGTCAATATCACATTTATGATTTAGGTATAACAAGCGATAGAAGACATATGTATGACATTGACTGGTGCACACACGAGAACAGCCTTTAATATACAAATAACTCATTACAACGTCATGTACCCGGCTGCTAGCAATTACTGCAAGTAGAAAATTAAATTAACACACACGCAGGGGGTGTTGAGCCAGACAACGAGACCCCTTTCCACCTGTACGGGTAATATCCAGAGAGGTCAGGAAATACTGGTGGTTGTCGATCGAGCAGCCATTTTGTCTCGGCCACTAATTGCAGGTCTGTAGTCATTTCATCGATGCGTCTCTGTACTGATTACGATGCGGTTGTATTTTTCGAATTAGCACTTCCAATACTTCCGCTGCAGTCTATTGTTATAGCTGATTATTGGTTCTTGGATGACTATGCTATGTGCTTTGGCCTCGAGACTAACCTTTTGTACTGAAAACTATAATTAATCGTCAGTTGTGCAATGGTAGCTTACACTGCGGATTGCTTTCATTTTTTTGTATGATCATTGCGACCGCGGCGCTTTCCTCGGTCGAGCCACGTCCACACTTACACTAACAATTGCTGCTCGTTCTAGGGGACCCGCCTAATCAAAATTCAAAAAGTTCCCAACTTCTAATGTTTAAATTGTAATAAATTTTACGCAAATAAATCCTCGTTTTTCAAATTTTTCTATATTAATATTTGCAAATTAGGTGCAAAAATCAAATTTAAGAGCCAAAACGCTACACTAATCGTCGTAGCTGTACCCACATCTACAGATTTATAACAAACGTTAAGAAACTCGCCCAACCACCAATAAAATTTTAATCGCTGATTTCGATACACATTTAATTTGTACCGTAGTTGCTTGGAACCAATCGAATGATGTGATTTACAATCCTTGAAATGCTCGAGAGTTGACCTTGACCTTAACAATTGGTCAGTTTTAATCCTTTGTAACGAATTTTTAGTTAGGAATAGTGGTGGTGATTGCTCTAAGGAATCTAAAATAGGGTACCTAGTGGGTAGCCAATCGTCGATATTTGGAATGTGAATCGAGACGAATTGTGGAGAGTTGGAACTTTCGAAACAAATCGATATACTTTTTCCACGCTCTCATACATTTTCGATTTTGATTTGGAATCTTTTCTATCTTTTTGTTTTACAGGTGATTCCAAAGATTATACATAGCGTGTTTTGTTTCCATATTTTTTTGAACATAACTTACACTTGTAACTTGCACACTATTGATTTATTATGTTTAAACAATAAAAGTTTCTAATGAGGTATTTTTACATCTGCAATGACACTAATTTCCGATGAGGGTTTACGTTATGCTGAATAAGTGCGAATCTCTACATGTTACATACAGTATGTATTTTATTTCTATCACCAATAATAATTTTTACATGTTATAAAGATAAAACAGAAAAAATATCTCATTATTAGTACATAAATTTATATCTACAATTATTTAGTGCTAAATTGACTATTTTAACTGAAAAATTTCAAAATACTAAATTAATACATAATAATTATCCTTTATAAGAATTTTAAAATGTCAATGCTTTAAATATATGATCCATTATATCACATGATACGTTTTGATACATCGTATTAAGTTAAAGTTAGCATAATAATATCATTAGAGCAATTTATATTGTTACCGCCCATGTATTTTGTATCGTTTTGACTGTTCCCTCACATCCGGCCTGCTTGCAGGGACACCCGGCTTTTAATAAAATAGATACATTATAGTAGATCGCCCTTATATGAAAACCTACCTATATGGAAACATGATTAATCTATCTTTAAATGTATCGAGGGTTGAATGTATGAAATTAAACGTATTATTTTAATTTTCATTTATACATACAATCAATCTATGTTCGTCGTTTATAGTTTTTGATTAATTGTTAAATTTGAATAATTTTTATTTTATACTTGTGAATGTTAATTGATTCTACTTACATGTTTAGAATTATTTAAGTTGCAGTATTCGTTTTTATTTATTTATTGCTGATTTTTTTCTCATCCCCAATTTAAAGGGATTGTAGGAAAGTACATCGCTTTTCGGTGAATGACTTCATTCACTTAAAAGCGTAGTAAGTATTTACGTACTTATCTTTGGTAAAGAGAAAATATATAATAAATTTTAGTTGATATTCTTTATACAATATTATAACTCAATCTAATAGTACAGAAATAATTTTTAAGAACACTTTATGTGATAATTTTATAATTATGATAAGGATGGCAAAATATCTTGAAGAAAAATTTATGATACGTGATGTGTATTAATGTGCTTAAGTTATGAAAGATAATAATCGATATTCCGGAACTCGATTACACCTGACAAACGCACGCGTCTCGATTAACTCGGATCGTGAAAATCGATTTGAAAAGCTCACACCAGTCACATGATCTCGTGCCTCGAACACTATTAAATAGAACGTTTTTGTTTAAACCCGAGACGAATGGGAAATTTGAATACTGCGTCATTATATATTTACGGTTTTTATTGGTTCTTATCATGCGACGGGAGTACGGAATGTGTTTATTATTTCACGCTTTATATTCCAATTTCATATGATCAATTTTACAGGCGCATACTACGTGAAGCTTAAATCAGCTCTCGAGCATGTCGGCGTATATAACTCTGTGTAAATGTACCGTATAGTATATTAAAATTAAGTTAACTATCCATCCGTCCATATTTTAGATTGACCACACCGAAGCTTAGGGGATGTGTATGATTCTAGTCGGTTGTACGTACTTATATCAATATATGTTTTAATGAATTTCTATAAACATTTTACATTGAGGTATAAAGCTGCATGCTATGGTTTAGATTATAATTTAATGTAGAGCAATAATTTAGATTAATTCTGCAACTCTGAAACTCCCCTAAAGTTTCAGTATTGAGTGTTATTTAATTTAATTGAGCATACAGAAAGGATATTTTGAATATATTATTTCTAATTTGAACTAAAACACAGACCTAAAATCTTAAGGCTAAAGATATCTGTAAACAATATACTTAAGACAAGAAAAGACTAAAATTCATACAAAATAGTACCTATACACAATGTACCACAACACAACCCCACGAAGCTATAAGACTTTATATTACTGAAATCTTGAAAAAATAGCGAGCAATTAGTAACGAAACATTAGTTGTACAATAGGGTGAGTCGCATTACCGTTGTAAACCGCGAATCTTTGTTGCCTCACAAAAGCTCGAAAACGTCGCTTCACGGTGTGTTACAAAATCATAAAATTAAATGAAATAATGTTTGTTGTGACAGCGTGTCCCGCATGACAAAATACGCACATTTATTTGGGACAACAATGTTGTAAATATCGGTATAACAACCGTGCCAAGACGTCGATAACGCTCGGGTTAACTGTAATGGTGTCATGCATCAAATCATGGGTATAGTTTCCGCTATATAGTTAGGTACACATTAATGTATTTATAGCGATATTTCTATGTGTATTGGTGAAAACACAAGACTCTGAATTAGAGCCATTTTCGCACGAAAAGAAAGAGGTAGAGTAAGAGGTGGTAGAGCCCTCGAGGTAATGTTAGTTTGTAAATTCATCTTGCTATGCTTGTTTTAGTAAAATTAAGTAATTTCAAAATGTCTAACTTATTTTTTTGAATGTATCTCTTATTCAGCGTTAAAATCTGAACTACGTGATCTCTAGACACTTCGAAATATATTATACTTTTTTAAATAGGTACTTACTTGAAAATAATTTTGTTTAATAACCGCAAATGTCGTTTATCCAACTTGCCATATAGACACGTGTCAGACTCACGCATATAGTCCAACAGAAATAAGTAACAAAAAACACGAATCGAAGACAAACACATCACGACACCCGCACCCGCATGCGGCGCGCGGACACCGCACATTCGCTCAGGAATTTGTCATGGCGAAAATAATAAAAATGCTATTGAAATGAAATTTATTTACCCCGACGCTGTATAACGATCTAATAAATCGGGAGGATGCGGCCGTAAGTCTGGGTTCACCGCAGCCTTCATATTTCATGCGAGCAATGTACCGCGAAATCAATAGTACCGTACGTACCGCTTTCAAACGGTACGCTTTCAGGCGAAATTCTAGAAAAATCATCTTTATCATCCTCGCAATAGAACCATTTGTGTTGTGCTTCGACGTAGTTTAAATTTATGTACCTACATGTAGACTTGCTCACATATGTATCTCAGTTGAATTTAAATTGAAACCGTGGTCGCTTAAAAGTTTCGTTTTTCAGTGTCAATGATTCTGCATACTCCACCTTTATTGCATTTATATTATTTGACTGATACTTCACCCTATCAATATATTATCATGTCGTCTATTTAATTTAAATAACTATGCCATACTTATGGAAGCTTTCTTATTTCTTGATTAATCTGCAGTCATGTATGGCATGGAAGAAGCATGACACTGATGTTTAAAGTGACGTCGTAAACGCATACGCATTGTTGAAAATTAATTAAATTTCAAACGCGTAATGATATAAATCATTACTGGATTACAAGCTGTCAATACTGAGAGGCCCAAAGTGCGAATCGAATAAACTTAATGAAACACCGCGCGCAATCAAACGGAAAGAACAAGCATAAATTTATTAACGATGTTAAAATATCACCACATAAATCGATATCCGAGCTGTCAGTTTATCGACAATTATTCTTAATTGGATTATGAAAGCGGTGCAATGTACTGATTGTTTGGTACAAGTTGTAAGCGATGTTACTAAAGTGAACTAGGTAGGTATATGGTGAGCACTTAGATGTCGAATACGAGAAGGAATGAATATTGGTAATTGGCTATTATTTTTTTTTTGAAAGGTCGGTTTAGTAATTGCTTTCCTTTTTTGACATGCAGTCGACATATTGTTAAATCATATGATACCTACGTTAGTCCTTTAAATATTAATTTAGGAAGATACTAAATAAAAAGTATTATTCATAAGATACTTTTACTACTTACTTACCAATCATTTACGAAAAATAACTATATTTAACTTTGGATTATAGTAATGAAATACAAAAACACCTAAATAGGATTGAATTATAAAAAAAAGTATTCAAAACTTTGTATTTCAAAAGTAGGTATGCTTTTAATATGATGTTCATGACGTTGTTACGTACGACTGTAGACAATTTATGTTCATTTAGAAAACCATAGACAAAGCACTAAAACGTAATATAGATATTACGTTATTTTCCACACAGGCGCCAGACGCACATAATATGTACATGAAAAATGGCATTTTAGCGTCTCGCTAACGATTTGAACATCCATCAGTCTCAGAAACGACGTGTCTCGTATATTGTACCAAGTCCCATCGCTGTCAGACTGAGAGACAGTCTTAGCCAGCCATTGGTTAAGAGAAAGGGGCGTCGCCCGCCTCTCATAGACAACGCGAGACTTCAGTACCTAATTGAAATGAAATTCAGAATGACACGTCAATCACTGTTTGATTTTCAATTTCGCGACGACGTTTTTACTGAGTTATGCAGAGGAAAATTGTCTGACAACTCATTTCTATGGCTGTACGAGTTTATTTTTGTTTAGTTGGTATGCAAAGTATTTAACACGGGGTTATGAACAGGGCTGTAGGATGCAATTAAGTAATTATAGGACGAATTTTGGTTTTATTATGGAAACTAGCAATGCCCTGCGGTTTCACCCGCATAGATAGCGATATCGTTACAGTGAAAAGTCTACTATAGGTCGGACTATAGGTTTAATTTTTAATCACATGAAAATCACCTTTACCCATCGAGATACCTTTACCCCGTCCCGCATTACGGCCTTTTTTTTTGTTTTAGTGGGGAAATCTTTCATAGATACTCGGATTCCTACCGACCAAAACCCCACTGTGTTCCGTCAAGACGCATATTGGTAGAATTCCTCCGTGACCCCCGCACTACGGCCTGCTCGAACAGTATGCCTACTATTTTCTGTAGATTGACACTTTTAAAAATTATCTTTTGAATGGAATATCCAATTCTTTTCATTTAAAAAGTATTTTGCTGGTATTGAAACAGTCTATAATAAAACATCATTTAATGGGATAAGGATTAATATGTGTATGGATAACATGGTTTGATTACTGTCGGCACTTCTATTTACTTTGAAAACGTAAAAAAGTTGTTGTAGTAACATAACTACTGAAGATGGACATATGGTATCGCGGACTTTCTTGTAGATATTGATCCATTCTATAATACCGTAGAACATTTTTTTGTTCTATCTTCAATAGATTCCGCAGCGCACGCGATGACAGAAGTTTTATTGAGGATTTTTTTACACCTTGGGTTACATTATTGCATTTTTGGTAAGGATCTCTAATATTTTTGAAAATGCAATATAGCCTATGTTGCTCAGTAAAGATGCAGCTATCTTATGGTGAAAGAATTTTTGAAATCGGTCCAGTAGTTTTTGCGTGAAAACCATACATACATACATACATACATACATACATACTTACAAACTTTTACTCTTTATAATATTAGTATAGATTAGGCATTCGAGACAGATTTCTCAATATAAATTTAATGACAAGCTCTTACTTTATCTATCTCTACTTCTGGGGTCGGACAACTAGCTACGTTTGTAACAAAGAAAGTACCTACTAGGTAACCAAATTTTGGTGATATCCAAAGATATTCAGATGTTATAGTAACTGGTGACAATATTCTCAGCTAGTGTTGAAGATACATAGGTAGAGTCATTCCCAAGTACTTAAAAACATACATATATATATGTATTTAGTTACAAAAAAATACAGCTGTTTGCTAGATTGTCTGCTGAATTATATCGAGATTTTATTTCAATAATTGCGTTGGTGTTGAAAAAAGAGACTACATTTTTAGAAAGATGAAAAGAGTTAGTTCCTCTACATTTTTTCCTATTCCAAACTGTCCTCTGATCGAACTTCGCACACCTTGTACTGACTCACACCGACTCCTTTCTTGTTGATATATTTTTTTTTCAAGAATATTTTTTTTTATACAATATATTCTTGCCCGAAAAATTTCCATTTTTAATAGGTAAAAGGTTCCAGGACTATATTTTTAGTAGGTATCTACTATCTACTATGCTATACAAAAATATTTACACGTCAAAACCATTGAGATAATATTACTACGTATATCTCAATGGTCAAAACATAAATTTTCCATATAGGCATGCCTATTTTTTACAGGGGAAGTATCTAGTAGTAGTATCTAGTATATAGTCTATCGATTCTGCACCCAAAATATAAAATCTAAACTTAGAAGCCACTTAAATCGAACTAAAACCTCATTATAAAAATGCTCCACCGCTTCAAACGGTGAACGCAATACCTACAGCCTATAATAGAACGGATTTCCTAAATATTCAATATTTACGACAGCCGCGTAGGTGCAGTAGAAAGGTTTAGAATCCCTCGGATCGTTTACAATTAATAGTGACGTAATAAAGCAGCGTTCAAAGGCCGCCGCGGAGACATGGCATTAGTCGGCTAATGGCTTATGATTATGATATTTTAAACTACACCCGGTTAAGCCGCGCTTTCACTACCGCGTTCAGCGGTTTGGTTAACTAGTCGACTTTTGTTTGTTTTCAAATTATACTAAGATTTGTTAGATTTAATTTGCACGCAATTTTAGTATCTACTGGCTGACTGCATTTAACAAATGTGCCAATACAGTACCTACTTTAAACTTTTAGCTTTATTGATAAAATTGAATTTTTTAAAGTTTATAGAATTTGGTTAGAGTAGTAGTGGAGCTTAAAATGAAATTTATAACAACGAGGAAATTAGAAAAAAAAACATATTAAACCAAAGTTTATAATATTTTGTTGACTCTACTCTAAAATATATAGTATAACAAGAATGTGTTACTATATCGCATAGAAATCTAAATAACAAGACACTAGAAGTCGTAAGCGTGCGTGACCTTGTCGCCACTCAGGTGATTTGCACATCACCAGTGCCTTCGTCACTGTTCAGTTGCACTGGAGACGTATGACTAGTGTATACATTGTGTGTTTCAGCAAATCCCATTGCGGAAATTCTTCCACAAGTTCTAATTATACTTATAAAGGAATAATATTTCATCGGAAAATATTTTTTTTTAGAAATAATGCCGTTTTTCCTTAAAATTATAGAATATTTACAAGTATTACGAGTGTCACCATAGTAATCGAAATAACAATGAATGACACAGTCGACCATTCTTATTATCACGTTTGTTCGTATTGGAGCAAAAAGTCTCATATACTTAGGGATGTTATTCTAAAATAAACCGTAAATTCGTGCGTTAGGATACATATTCAAAAGCTTAAATTAATAGATAAGTTAGTTTTCACTAAAATCAAGCTGTCCAATAAAAGGCATAGTTTACTTGTGTGTACTGTTTAGCTTTCGGTTTGAATGTGTTGATTTTGGCGACAGCGTTTTTCATACGAATTATGACATTATAGCACTTCTATGTGTCTTGTTATTTAGATTTCTATGCTATATCGTGTTTATTAGTTACGATATTCGTTCTATAGCATTAGAAATACAAGCAGTATTTCTAATGCTATAGAAAAGTTTGTTACTAAGATACCTACTTGTGACCCTATGCTTCTAAAGACAGGTAGAGCAGGAATTAGGATAACATTCATCTTTTTTAATATAATTCTCTTGGAATTTGAAATCAATATGGAATTATAGAATAAAATGGGATTGGGAAATGGGATATTAATAATTTTGCACATTATGTCATGATAAATTAAAATCATGATTAATTATAGCTTAAAAATTAGGTAATTTGCTGAGACATATTTTTCATAATATATGAAAATTCAAATACCGCCACGAAAAAAAGATATTTAGTTTAAAAGATTCGCGTTTACGTGTTTCCATAGTTAATGGAATTACACCTTATTCAAATGAGGCGGCTCCAGGCAAAGCGTTGCCTAAATATTAGTTTAATATTTGGTAGATCGTATCATGGGCTCACTAGAACATGGTTGTAACTCGGAAACGGAATTTATTCTCGTCAAACTTTTTTTTTCATATTTTTTCTTACTATGTAGTTTCTATGACTTACCTTTATGTTACTGATATTTGTTAAAATAATAATTGTTATTTTATTTAAAGTGTGTTTTACTTTGCTAAATGCAAAATTATGAGCAAGTTAAACGTTTCTGTAATAACAATAAGTTGAATTAATTAATTAAAAGTGAAACAGAAGCGAAAAATTTGTAACTCTACATTTTTTCGATATGTCGAAAAGATGTTACTAATTATTTTTTTCTACTTATCGATAATATAAAAATTGTAAAGTTTTATGACTGAAGTAGTCAAAATAATGAAAAAAATGTAAATTTTGTCAGTATTCAATCCTACCTACCACCTATAAATAGACACACACTTCTTATAAAAATACCTGTAATTATGTACAGAAAACAGAAACCATGTTTATTAGTAATTCTTAGATACAAGGAAAAATCTCTAATAAAATTTGTTTATTACTACATAGGGGAAAAATCTAAAAAGTCCTCATGAAAAGTGTATTAAAACCTTCACAAGCTACAACCCACGTGCTCTCAAATGAATAAATTATGTAAATAGTACGAGGCGGGTTCTCGCTTTCTTGTAAATGATTTGCCGTTTCGCGTCTAATGGCCGCTTGATACACGCACAGATCTACATATTAGAGCTTCGAATTATTTAATTGCTGTTTATAACCGGTGTGCATGCGAACCTTTTATTACTTGGACTATAAAACATGAATATACGTATATTCCCGTTTACGTTTTGGGGACGTATTGTCATGTTTATTATCGCATTGCTCATCCAATAAATGAATATACCAAACTATGTGTATATGTAGATAATTGCAGTAGGTAGGTACGTGCAACATATACCTAAACAAACACGGACGATCTATGCAAGATTTCCCCACTTAAAAAAAAAAGGTTATAACGGATAGAATATAAACTGTTACATTGTCTGTGATGAGGTGTAATTCTAAATCTATTGAAATTTGAAAAGTATCCATTATTGATTATAGAATAACAGATTACCCTTAAATGTCTGACGGGTTTTGATTTTTAATATACAGGTAATATCATATAGTAAAATAAAACATACAAACACATTACATGCTATTAAAGTAGTACACGGAACCATTAAACTGTTGGCAATAAAATAACTCTACCAATCTAGAGTCATTCATCTGTCTCCGAAGACACATTTATCGAGTTATCGAGCGTAATATAGTTGATATCGATTATTTTTGTTATTTATCTAGGAGAGGAAATTAAATATTGGATAATATAATGTTCTCATTTCCGAAGACATTTTGTATCTTATAAGTGTTTAATATAAGTATAAAAAAGAGCATGTGTGCCGAACACACGTGACGAAAATGAAACTTTTTTGGCATAGATACCAAAATCGTCGCCTTATTTTATGTATGACGTGGTATTGCCATTACACGATCTTGAAATGTTACTCTCAACGCGCCCAAATAAAATTCTCTATAAAAACAGTAACAAAGCATAACGCCCTAGAAAAATTCCATACATTAAACAAACACATATTTCCGCATACATATTCGCCGACATTAACACTTGACGCTTAATTTTAATGACAGAATGATTGGCCACGGTCCCAAAAGCGAAAAACCATTAAATATGTATTCCGTAATGTCTTAAAAAGAACAAGACACAAAGTGCAAACTGGGCGGGCGCAACTTTCGCAGATCGATCCAAAAATGTGACAAATGGTAGCGGCGTCTTTCATCCAGCCAACCTTAAAAGCCTCACAATACAAAACGAACCATAATCCTTTTATTTAAGGTTGCATTTTCAAAATCATGCAACGGTTATTAAGAAAATGATAATGCAATAATGAAATTCGGAAATAATCGCAAATAGCTTTAAGCTTTGCACGTACCTGAATTGAAAATGTCAATTTTGGTTGATGCCTCCGCGTGGTTTGTTTTTTTTGAAAAAAGTGCGGTAGCTTTTAATTCTATATCAACGCCTTTTTACTACGTATTTAATTGAATAAGGACGTATTCAATTTACTATAATAAGCATTAATGAATAATAAAGTAATTCATATAATTTTATTAAGTAGATAAGTATTGCAATTTCATAATTGAAACGTTTTCCATGTATGTAACTGAGCAATAGATGCTTTAGTTAAATTATCAAATCGTCAATTTTTTCCTTTGCATAGCGAATATAATTTACATCAATTTCGCTTATTATCCGCACTCAGTCATTCTCTCATTACTTTAATACTGTCGTATTAAGTTGATTGTGCTCGTGCGTTAATAGAAGATAATTTGAGATAATTGCGAAGGCTAACGGTAGTCAATGAAGACGTAATTCTTTGAATTAATAAGACTTATGTGTGTGATTCATCACTTGTCTGTATTAAATGATGAAGTTAAAGCGCTAGAAATACACGGATTAAAGAACATAATTTGGTAGAAATATACGCTCCTAATTTTAGATCAACTTGTTTCTTAATCGACGTTACAGAATGTGGTTAAGGTAATTACTTCTTCTAAAAATATTAAATTTATAAGCACATTGAATAAAAATTTTAGCTTTAAGGAGGATCTATGCAGAAAATATTTTGCATTTAATATATGTATTACCTATGTAGTTCAACATACAAAGTTCAATAGGACCAAGCACCAAGCTTGAAAGTTTTTATCATTTGAATATAGAAGTGTCCATTAGATAGGCATGAAAATAAGAGCATCACATTTTTTTTTTCAATCCTTCAAATATTGAAAGTTCAGTTTTATTAGGTTCAGGATAGTTCACTTTTATTTAACGATTATTGTAAAAAAATATCTAAAGAAAGTTTTTACCGCTTCTATATTATAACTAGAATTTGTGTATTTCAATTAAAAATCTTGATACATATTGCAGAGATATATTTATTGATACAAAGCACGTACGTTTGGTAACAGAGCTTCATTGAATCAAATGAAAATATCGATTGTTAAACTATTATTTTTCGTCACGGCCTTTTAGAATCGCACTTCAAATTCATCAATATCATAAAACAATAGATTGAAGTAACGCGAGCGCAACAAATTGTGCCCGCGTGCCGCTCATAGATCTCTAGTAATTGCTCGATTACACACATAACGCAGTAATAGCAAGTAAATTGCAAGCAGAGTTCACATACGTCCATCAAACAATATTGTCTCTGACCAATCGCGCACGCGGCGCGCGGCGGCCGACGCGCGCAAATCACGCGCATGCGCTGTCACTCCACACATTTTACCTGAATTTTATCGCTTTCTCGCACGACACCGATATTGCCCGAGGTAATTTCCGAGAGGAGAGCGTAAAGAACTCTCGTTTAGTCAAAGTACCACGAACAAAAGAGCTCATGCTCCATCTTAATTAATATGATTAATGATGTGAAACCGCGGCGTGTTTTTGAAGTCGCGTTACTGTTGTAATCGAGAAATAAATTAATTTTATTAGTAGTCCTTTCTATTAGAATACGACCGTCGAGTGCCGAAATCGGCTCCAACGAGCGTACAGTTATTTTCGGTTCGTTTCTCTAATTTAAAAATTGGGCGTTAAAACTCACCGATTAATATTTAAATTTACGACATCGTGCATAGATAATAGCGTATAAAAAGGAAATGTGACGGTTTGTAAAAGACTCGCGTCTAACAAGGTAGAGACAGAAACCGCTTTAATGACCTCTGCTTGCATCGTTTTTAATTTTTAATATATATTCATTAAGTATATTATCATAATGGAATGTGCCATGACTACCGTGCAGTCGACGTCAGTGTCCAATCATCAGTCGTTTGATTGCGGAGTATAATTATTATTGTAAAATGATTAAAGTCGTTAAGAGGTTTCGCGGTAAAACAAATATAGTTCGCGCGGACGCGTTATTCTTGAACATATTTTCTCATGTTTCTAACTCAAGCGTGAAATTACAACTAGATGATTTGAGCTCTATGGTATCGTGCGAGGGTTTAGTTTATGGGTATCGATGCGATCTCGCCTCGGGCCACGATCGTGGTCGAGATAATTAGAAGCCGCGACTCTGTGGGAGCTATAAAAACGGCAAATTGACCGGCGGGATAACCAGAAAGGCACAATGTGTTAGATAATAATTTCCAAATTACAGGTTGTGTTAGTTCGCGAGCGAGGCTGGCCGAGCTCTTTTTTCTCGATCGCCGACCGAGGTGCTAAGGGCAGGCTAATTATTATTTGGGTATCGAGCCAAGTTTTAATGCAGCTGCTACCTGTATAAATATTTATTATTAAAATCCAAACGCCAATTTTGATGGAAGCCAATTAAAGTGATTATAAAGTTTCATCAAAAGTGTAACGACTTACCTCGCCGGGCACATATAAACAAACCTTAGAGATATTATGTGTAATTATCATAAATTGCTGCAGCGTCGCTTCATCTTTGATGTTACTATCGAGTTCTTTATTTGATCGGCTGGGATTAGACAATTAATAAATGTACCTAATAAGTATGACCTTTGAATATAATTAGAATGTTTTAACTTTTTATCTACTGATTCCAATTTGTTCTTTTTTGTAACGATTATTGTTTTCGAATGTACATCCCAAATACATACCTAATTACCTACTTGTTCCATAGGTTTGTTTTTAAGTTATATTCGAAGTGTGCAGCTCTACCTATATATTTTTTGGTTTACTTCTCTAGCTCTATATATATCTCTTTAACTTTAATCTTAAGTATAGGTATAAACACGATGAAAAATAATCCAAATTAAGTAGCGGATGATGGCTGTAACTCAACAGCAAGCTTGTACGTTTGAATCGAGTTTGTTTGACTAATATCTTGAGCCGTGTCCCAATACTATTGCATGTGTCAATGATAAATAGTCGCGCGCGGCGCTTTTCATCCGTCGCACACAAAGATGCCGCCTCTAAAACATCACACACAATTTGTTACTCTATACTCCAAAGCATATAACTGATTTTACATTATCGATTTATAATTACAACACAGGACTAAATGATATGGTACTAATCAAAGTAGAGAATAATCGTAGATAATGCAGTTTAATATCGATTGAAAGGAGCCTTTCGGCGGGCAGTCGCATTCATTTGTAATGAGTTTATTCAGTTGCTTAATGGGATGAATCGTAGAAAGCAAACAGTACTTTGTTGTGCGGTGGTCGGGTATTAGAATCATAATTAATCATTTTTAGAAAATACGTACTTACTTGGGAAATATTTTAAGTAGTAATTAGTGAAGTTGTCGACTTTGTCCCTAATTGCTATTGAAAGTATGTCGCTAAGGTTAACAACACATTGCATAAGTGACGTACTTAGAGTTTTCTTACACTGTAGATATCTACCTATAATATTTATAACTGTAGAGTTATTAACATACTATTTTATGACTTATTTTAGACATTAACCAGAGTCAAAGGAATTGATTCATAAGTTATTACTGTATAAAATAAAATGTAGAGTCCCATTAATTATTTTGTACCAAAATATTTCTTACGCTACAAATGTGAGCAGAACCTAGTTTACATGCTTCAAAAAGCACAATGCTCTATTTAAGCAACGACAATAGACATAAATGATTATTAAGTATAATATGTAAAGCAATAAAAATGTATGGAGCAATGCTTGGTAGTACAATACAATAGCAAGGAGGTGTGCAGGCGATTCGCTATGGTTGTATCATCGTGACATTACTGAACATTAACAGTTTGGGACCACCTTGTGTGTTATCATTTATCATTAAAATATAATCAGGTACCATCTGGCTTTCTTTAATGGTCCGATGGTATAAATATTGTTATTCAGTTATATCAGAAAATCATAGCACTGAAACAAAGATTGAATTGCTAGTATATTAATATATGTAAATAAATAGTTATTTCTTTTTTACATATTATTTTAAATCCATGTGCCACCTTTCCATCAAGTAGGTAACCTAGAGTTAGGTTAGAGTTAGTTAACCAAGTAATTAAACTATGTTTATTAACTTGACAACAAAATGCAAAAAATATTGGTCTTGTTGTTGCCAGAGAACACATATGTGTACTCTTGACTTTTTTTAGCCTAATTTATTATTCCTATCAAAAATAATCCAAACAAAAATATACTGTTGAAAGTTAAAAGTGTTATGTACCTACATATAACACGCCTTAACTATTAGAGGATGCATGGGGCCACCCAAGAAGGACTTGCACCTGTTAGCAATTGCGACATCGCGCACACCTGCGATTCCAGAGAGTGTTGCGGCAATCATCGCCACCGCGACGCTGTAGCTGCCCCGCCGAGGACGACGAGCACTCTTGGTTCCAACATTGAACCGGGAGGGACGTAGTTTAAGTTAGGAATAATTTATAATGTAATTTTTTTACAATAAATTATTAATAAGTAAATTTCGGTTTTTTTTGCGCCTTCGCGGGTCGGTCAATATAATTGGCGCAGTCTTGTGGATAATCCTTGAGAGCCGTCTCTCGGAACGCGAAACTACAAGCATCGAGTATCGCTATTCCATCGGAGGGACGACGCGACGACGGGGATCCAGAACCTACACCATTGGCCACCGCAACGCGAAGGGTATCCGAACATTGATACTGCAGGAAAGGCCGAAATTTAAATCCTGTAAGTACACTAATTCTCTTAGTGACTTGCCATTCCTAGATTTGTAAGTTTTCCTAGATTACCCATTCACGGGAACCGAGGAACTGTAGTGCGTAGGTTTAAAATTAATTCATCGCGAATTAATTTTCGAATTTTACAAAATCAATTGTAAAATTCAAATATAGATTAATAAGTTTAAATATTAATTCATCACGAATTAATTTTCGAATTTTACAAAATCAATTTGTAAAATTCAAATATAGATTAATAAGTTTAAATATTAATTCATCACGAATTAATTTTCGAATTTTATAAAATCAATTGTAAAATTCAGATATAAATCTATATTACGTTGATAAAAGATTAATAAGTTCAAATATTAATTAATTATGAACTGAATTTAGAATTTTACCATTCAATTCATTTTATAATTTAAATTTAAATATATTAAGTAAAGATTATTAAGTATTTTTTTTTTAATCTAACGAAGTTAATAAATTTAATTAGGAATAAAGGTAGTACAGATATTTTAAAATTTCAGATTTGGATACATTTTTAATGCACTTAGACTTTTGCCAGAATTTGATAGTAATGTTAAATAAATTACACAAATTTTATGGCAAAGAGCAAATCCTTCAAGTTAATTATAGAGAATATATAGAAATATAGTTATAGTTTTTACGTTCCCGGTTGTCCTTCATGCTGCCTTTGAATTATTTAAATTATCCATAGTTCCCAATAAAGATAGTAAAGTCCTTATTCCACCCTATCCTTTTGTGGCAATTCACGACGAGGATTTTATGTACATGGAGGCAGAATGCCCGAAGTCTGGCCTAGAGTATCTATGTGAGGACAAGCTGAACCATCATAGATCCAAAAATGAGTGCGTACATCAAAGCCTATAACTACGAGTGTTCATGGTAATCAAAAAGAAGAAATAGAACATCAATCGGCGGAGTGTAAAATTTCAGCGATATTAACGAGCCTTGCCCGCCAATAATCGCTGAACTTCAGGAGGGAGGTGTTATGTACCTACATATAACACGCCTTAACTATTAGAGGATGCATGGGGCCACCCAAGAAGGACTTGCACCTGTTAGCAATTGCGACATCGCGCACACCTGCGATTCCAGAGAGTGTTGCGGCAATCATCGCCACCGCGACGCTGTAGCTGCCCCGCCGAGGACGACGAGCACTCTTGGTTCCAACATTGAACCGGGAGGGACGTAGTTTAAGTTAGGAATAATTTATAATGTAATTTTTTTACAATAAATTATTAATAAGTAAATTTCGGTTTTTTTTGCGCCTTCGCGGGTCGGTCAATATAATTAAAGTTCCACAATCTACATAAATATTCAAGAAAGCGGATATTATTATTATTATTATTTATTTATTGGAATTATTCTTACAAATTATTACAATAACTTAAGTCTAATGCAAATGGAAGGGTAAAATTTATAGCGGCGTGTTACTGCACAATAGTTGCGGTCAGCCGATGCGGGCGCCAATCGAATTATTATTCGTGTGTTGATTGGTAAACAATGCTGTAAATAACAATAATAATGTTTACTGTAAAATACGCGGTTAATGTTAAATGTTTCTACTGAAATGTAGAGATTGATAATCAGGAATTAAATATAATATCGGTTCAGCGAGAAAGCTTTTAAGTAAATAACCTAAAACCCCTAAATTTTAGCCGGAGAATACACAACACTATACTAAAATATTAAAATTTAAAAGATAGACAGTGATGCAAAAGATAAAATCGTTTTTGAGGAGTTTTTCCTTATTGTGATGTCTTATGAATACGTATTCAGCCACTGTTACATACATAATATATCATTTGATGAAAGAACATTTAAAATTAAATAATTTGCATGAAAGCTGAGTTTTAAATATGCACTAGAACATTTTCACATGTCAAGAGCAGCTTTTCTCTTGTAGGTAACAGCTGTATCTTAGATGTAAGAAAGTATCATTTGATATCAAATGAAATTATTTATTTGTAACCATTGGTAATGGCTAATGATGGTTCAGTGTGAATACTTTCAAAATGACTACCCCTCTTTGTCTTGATAACTTGTACCATAGTCTCTAATCAGAACATTCTATAAAACTCATCCTACAAATCTTTACGAAGATCCCAAATTACAATCATTCCCATTTACCCATATCCCATTCACATAGCTATCTCTTTCTCTCTGCGCCGTTCCGTCTACGCAGCTTTGGGGAGGATCCACATGAATTATGAGACCAGGCACCGCCAAAGCGTTGTTTGACCGACCAAAAGCAATTAGCCTCAACTCAGCTCAAAAAAACTAAATCCATAAACTGAATACGATGCATATTCACAAATTTAATTTTAAAATACCCGAGCTCGCTTTGTTTAGCGCAATTTTAAAATTCACGAAAATATGTATACTTAATATTATACCGACGTATTTTTGTTAAATGCATGTACCGAGGTTTTTATGTTGTGATCATAATATTAAGAGTGATTTGAAATAACTGGGTGTGTGGTACAAGTTGCGAATGTAAAGGCGAATTATTAGAAATAATGAAATTATATGGAAAGGCGAAAGAGTTTGTAGATTTTCCTAATTAAGTGATAAGATATATTTGTAATATAGCTACTTATAGTACCCATATCTAACTTCAGACATTTTATTTTATTTTATACTTAATTTTGACCTTACATTCCATATCTACATGTGATGTGGATAAGGGAGTTGCATCTTACCTTGGTTACCTTGGTTTTTCAGTAATTTAATTTTGAATTACTTTAGTAAGTAAAGTAGCCAGTAGGAAATATTCCATAGATCTAAAATATTATAGCAAATTATTTTTTGCACACAGCAAACTTTTTCGCTTCTTCAATGGAGTCTATATACTAAAAGCTCGCATACCAAACTTGCATTTTTTGTGAATGCAACACAGGTATGCAATTTTGCATTCCATTGCAATTTTGTGTATGTGTGACTGTTTAATGAATAATGTAATGATAATTTAATTAGACTGTTTGACATTTGAAATAAATAACAAATCAAAATTAAGTGAATCTATTTTTTTATGTATGAACTGAATTATAACATTTTTGTATACCGTGTTTACTGGCAAATAAATGAATTTGAATTTGCACAAAAATAAAAAATCCCGCGTCCGCTTCTCACTCAGACCAATCCAGCAGGCTCACTTCACTCACTAATCGAGTTTGTCGGGCGATGTTATCTCCAAACAGCGAGTTAATAGTTCTAACGCCTCGCCGTCCCGCCCCCCGCGCCCCGCTATGAAAACATGTTTAATTCATCGGAAAATCTTTGAACGCAATTTATGGTAATGGTTATAGACTATTGATTAGTTGAATTGGATTTCACCTGTTGGGGAGTATTTTTTTGTTGCTACTTATACTTTGTTATTAACGTGGTTTCAAGCTACTAATTTTATTTCGAGTGTCTCTGATAGTACCTCCTGTATATCTATTATGCCGCCTATGATATAAAGTTTTCTATAGTTTCATTTTGTAGGATTTTATTTAGTCACTTAATCTTTGAGAGCAAATGCTATTTTCTGGCTTATATTTATACATCTGATGTAACTTTTTAGTCACACGCGGCAAATAGTCTCCTTTTCTTTGCTCTACATTACTATTCTTTACCTCAAAAAAATAACCGAATGTGTTCATGTCTTAATGTTGTTGTTAATAATCTTTGTTTCTGTATGCCATATTTATGCAGCATACAACTTTTTAACGTTATTGTTTACAAAAAAAATTGCGTGTGTTTGCTCACATGTTATTTATTTGTACCCACAATAAAAAATGACGTTTCGTAAAACTCTTGTTTACATAATTCCTAACAAAAAACACTGAAACAATGCATCATACAAAAATGTTGTAATCTCGTACAGTGATAAATGTAATAAATCACTAGAACATCGGTATATTTCGGCAATAGAACAATGGCTTTTATATTCAGAGTAATAGATTCCTTTGTACTATCACTGTAATACCTACATGGCTTCCGGTCGGTAGAGGTCAATTCATATCATTTGCACACATACAATAAATTTCAACATATAATGGGGTATGTCAATCATATTACATAAAGTAAATTGTTTTTATTTTCGAATTGATTTCGAAATTAATTGAATATTAATTTGATTGCTTCAATTTATAACACAGGATAATTGAATATTTTAGATAAATAAATGCGGGCAAGTAAGAGTCAGATTTACAAGTAGGATTCCGTAAATTAACCATTTTTAATTACCTACTTTTTTAAATTATGTTTTTATAGACAATTTTTGAATGGTTAATTCCATTTATTGTACCTAGATTGACATTGTGACAGATGGACGGTCAAACATACAGACAATCTGACTAAAAATTTAGAGCATTATGTTATTCATTCACAATAAGTCAACCAATACCAACCTACATCAACCAATAACATAAAAATTGAAGTTGCAAAAGGTACTTTCAACTCAATAATAATAATTTAAACAAAATAAAAGAGCAATAATTGAAACAACGTAAAAACTTCGTAAAAGATTACATTCTTCGTGAATACAAATTAACATAATTTAAAATATTACATCAACAAAATCCAAAAGGTTTCATGAATGCCGATTATTCGCTTAGCATCTGTATTGTTTAGGGTGCTAAGAAAATGGAGGCGTTATACCCACTTATTATTCAATGCCTTCGAATAAAGGGGACTGAGAGCTTTCCCGAGCTCCGTGATTTGACTTATTTTTCCCAAGTAACATAATAAGTGGCTCTTTGAAAAATAACATTGAAACAACCCTTGGAAATTTTTCAACAGAGAATGGAGCATGTTTAACAAATTGCGTAACCTTTTGTGAATCGCACGCAACGAGAGTGCAAAATAAAGTTAGATATTAAATTGTATTGCTTTTATTGATAAGATGAAATTCTTAAATTTTGATTACCATTTTACAGTTGTAGAAGGTAGTACATTTGCTAATATTATACCTAATTTTTTAAAATATCTAAAGTCTATTCGAAACTCTATGTTAGTAGAGTAGGTATCTACACCTTATTGGAATGACTTTACATAATTACATTTTGCCCAAAATATTATACTTAGATGATTTTTCTTTAATACAGATGGTTTTTATACAAATAGTGATTAAGTATGTGTGAAAACGCCAATAATTCCAATACCATTCGCGCCCATAGTTGAAATTAAACAAATCGATCCGCCACGCAATCAGAACAACAAAAAACTAATTGACAACAATCAACAATGTTGTAACAAAAAACAATTTTCTATTATTCTCATTAATAACGATTAGAAAAAATCGATTCACACCTTTGGTGCGCTAATATGACAAATGCTTGTGGCGGCGCGGCTCAAAGACGTTCGGGGCAGAGCGCCGCGGGGCGCAGGCCTTGCCTAATATTAATTATCTGTATCAGGGAACACCTTTGAAAGATTATCGCACTTGATGGGATAATGCAATCTTCATACTGTTTCGGTGATACGCGTTTTCATAAGTTTATATCGGGTGAAATAACAAACGGTTACGAAACTACTTCTGAGCAAAGAATTAAAATCATTTTTTGACTAAAAATGTCAAAAAATAATTGAGTTTCTAAATTTCTTGCAAACTACGTTTATTTTAAGAAAATACACTAATGATTTTCTATAACAATAACGTTTTTAAATACAAAACTTTATCGTTAATTTGAAAAGTAGTATAATTTTATTCATTTTAACCACCCATTTTTCATACATTCAATTTGTGGTTCGTTTAATAGTTGCCCCGGGCTATGACATGTGTTGCTGCGGAGGGTTGGTTCACAATATAAAATCTAAACCGCTATATACCCTATCTATTATTAACACTGACCGCTACCTTACACTAGTTTGTGGCGAGTTTTCATACGGAAATAACTTCTATGCATAATATTATGATATACCTACTTGTTCGTGGCTATACGTAGCCGAAGGATATAAAATATGAAATAATTTGTGAGTAACACAATTAATCTGATATAGGTACCTACTCTACTTTAAACAGCGGTTTTTATTGATTGTATTTTAATTTAAAATATATTGCAATTTATTGTAGGTAGATAAATATACATAAGGATACAATACTATATATATAGTTTCAATACGGATTAGTTATTAAATATTAATTCTAAATGAGGAACTCTCTCTTCACTAATAGAGAAACTAGATGTTGCCCCATTCTGCAAAAGTAAATACCTATCCATTTTAACGCGAATCTTTTTATTTTTCCATGTTTTTCCTTAACTTATCACTGTCTATCACATCTACGTGGGTCGCCTCAATATATATGGTTATTCCTTTCATTCATAAATTTGTTAAAAACTGACAGAATTTTAATGTGTTTAGAACATTAGGATTTCATGAAATTCTCTATGAAATTTTTAGTTCCTAAAATATATTAATTACGGAGCTGAGTGAAAAGTGTTTGTGTGCCATAAATTCATTGGACGAATTCAAGGAAAATGTGCTACACGTGTAGGTCCTTACTATCACTACAAGATCACTACATATTTATTTGAAATGAAATTCGCGGTTTCTTCAGAATTAAACTGACACGAAATAACACATAGATCATGTTTGTACAGTGTTTATTTGAACATTTACTTTTTATTTTCATTATAAATAAAAATGCTGCATTTAATTGTTGTTGAGCATTACATAATAAATCATGTTTGAGTATTTTCCATAATAATGGGATCAATAACACCGACTGGACTGCACACAAACCCGACATTGTCCAATGTCCATTGCAGTCACATAAATAATCTCCAACAACAAATATTGTAATAACTGGAGTAATATACATGCAAAAGTCAGACATACCAAAATCAATTCACGGAACGATGTTCTTAAAAACTAATTTTGATGTTAACAAAACCATTAGCAGATTAAACTCCTTTTAAATCCCGACGAAGACATGTAGCGTTTACGAACACAAATCGTTTCAAATCTTAAATGTAGAGCATTAATGTTTAGATTTGTTTATCCTGTAATAAACGTAAAATTTTATGAGAACATTAAAGTTAAGTGGGAAATCCGAAAAGGAGTGATACGAGCAAGCGAGCAGATGTCGGCGCGGCGTTGATTCAAACTCAATTATTTACACTCAATAAAAAGGACATTATACGAGTATTAGAAAATAACCCGCTAAACTCTCGCATGGACTTGGACTGTTTACGATATATCATTAAACAGACCTATTAAAAACTTAGCCTATCTGTATTCAGTTTGAAAGAGAAAACTTCAATATTTAATCCAGCATTATAAAAGTTAAGAAGCTTAGGAATATTTTTATAAAAATCATAATGCATACAATAGCGACTGCATTTACGTATTAATCCTAAGTATAAAGATGCGTATATATGCCATAAAAGTAATAATAGGTAAATAATAATAAATATTATAGGACATTAGGATTGTGTTTGAAAATGTGAACGTTTTGTTTAGCTGGTCCTTAAAAGTGAGTCTCTGATGGATCATGGATATTCTCGATAGATCATATTGTTTGCTGCAATGATAATTTTAAATTAATTTTACATTGGGAGAAAGTATAAGACTTGAGTGCTGCCTGGCTAGTTTTCACAGGCTACTCCACCTTTCAACCTTTGTGCACTGTGTGTTTCCAAATAGGAAATGTGTTCCTTTGCCGTCTATACGACACGTCTGTCTTCTAAGACAGACAATTAGTTTTATAATGGAAAATCTCAAGTTTGTGTTATTACAAATAAATTTTTAGGTTATCGAAAGTTTTTTGACAAAATAAGTTTGCTATGAAATTTGGTTCTATTGAGTTGATTTTCTGCTAAGTTATGTATGCTTCTTTTAATCTCGGAGAGAAATTTAATCGCATTATTTATGATGATCATATAGTTAACGATTAATATAACCACATTACTATGAAAAATTATTCAACATTTCGCACTATAATATAAATATATCAAGAAGTTTACCTGTAAGTGTTAATAACTGTTCGATTAATGATTGCCTCTTACCGCACCAACATAATTCCCATTGTAAAACCATTAGCCGGCGATACTAGTAGATATTTATAATCCACCATGCTTAATCGGCCAAGTTTTACGACGTCCTTGACTCGGTCACGGCGAATATCGGTATTGGATAAAAAATCACAGGTAGAGGCAAATATTTGTGAACAATTTGTTGAAGTCACACATAATAACAAGGTGGAGGCGTTTGTTTCTTCTGTGTGATCTGACCGGGCGGCGACTTCAAAGGGAATATTAGCTCGGTTTGTGCCAACATGATTGCTCCTATGAGTGTTGCCCGTGAAAAAAGAATCGATTATAATAACCATTCTTGGCACATTTTTGACAGCTTTTTTTCTAAACTCGTTCATTTTTTACAAACACTCGTAGACCCGTAGGCTCGTAGCGCTTTGTTCGTGATTGTTTTTGCTGTGTGATTTAAATGTATTTGAAGTAGAGGTTTTGCAACTTTCTGGTTATATGTATTTTACATTTGTATTGTATTGTACAATATAATAATTACAAATTGTGTAATAATAATGCAAGGGTTGTTGGAAGATTTACGTGCTTTATAAAATTCATACTGCTTTGTAATCTTATCACCATTCTTATCACCTAATACCTATATCATGCTCTTTCCAAAGCGGAATATGTCATAATCCAGATTAATTGTAGACATTTTCAACTATAACACATTTTAAATACAAAAAATGAAACATTTTCGAACTCTTTACAGCAAGATGTAATATCTACGCTGATTCAGAAGTTGTTAAATGAAAAATGGCTCTTCCTAATTTTGCGCAGTTGCTTGGCAGTAGGTACTGGCTAGTAGGTAAATAGTAAACATGTTTTTCAGTGTATTTCACATGGAGTCTTAAATTCATAATGATTCAAGGACACATGTTAGAAGGGTAAACAATTATATCGTTTCTAATGAATTTGGGTACCTATTGGAATAAGTAACAACCTTGCGCAAAAATGAATTGTTTTAAAATATAGGTTATATCTAGGTACTGCCCCTTTATTAAATTCTCCTTTAATGCATTTTAAAAATAAATAATATGCGTATAATAAACGTAAATGACATTGCTACCGAAACGAAATCACCACAATGCGTTTTAAATTGCATAGCGAAGTTGTAACTTAAATGATTTTAAAAGAGGGTAATTTTATGCTTAAATGTTTTGATGCAAACAGTTATAGCAGCTGTTTGGAAAAAATATGCCTACCTATAATTTTTTTTTTCAGCAGTTACAATTAGACGATGGTGAACAACATAAAATCCATAATTTCTACGTAGCAAGTGATTACATATCTAATAAAGTTAACATCAAAATGATTCAGGAGTCCTACTTACCTACTTAGGTACCTACTTCAAAAGTAACAAATTTCATATTCAGCTGAAAAGTGGTAAAATTGTTCAAGTGATTTTATTATAATGCTAACGATCTCGGTGAAAATAGCGAAAAACCTGTTTACTAATATTGAAAAAAATTTACATTTTATTTTTAACTAGGTACCTACCTATGTTTTGAAGAATTTTGTAATTTTTTGGCTGGATGGGAATTTTGGTGTAGTGTGACCAAACCATTAGCAAAACATCATAAGCTTATGTCAATTAGTATAGATAGCAAGTTCTATTCTTTAGCGTGTCTGCCATTTGTCTCGAGGCCCATATAAGATACATATTAAGTAATCGTTATGTAGGTACTAAAGTAGTAGGTACCCTTAAGACTATTAAGTCTAACTTTATGGAGAAGATATAAAATTTTATATTAAATTACATTTTATACTACATATAGGTAATGGCTAAGGTCACCGCCCACCGGTAGAAATAACTACGATTTAAGATTATCTGTTTCTAGTCCCTGCCTGCTACCAAGTTTTATTTGAGTATTTAAAGATTAACTATTTTACAGTAATAATCCGGGTTTTAATATTATCAACAATGTTTCAATTTGTAATGTTCCTATATTGAAGCAATAATGTTTAATAAGTAACCTGAGACGAAAATCAGTCAAATACAAGATAAAAATATATTTTTTCAACATTTTTGTTTTTTATTTATATTTATCATTGAATGACAAATTATTGTAGGATATAAAGTCCTATCCGATCCGGTTGGATAACAGACAAAATTATAAATTCAAAAGTTTAGCACTTACCTATGTATTGTGACGTAACTAGATATATGTATCTGCCCAAAGAAACATACCTAAATTTTACGAAAATGCCGCTCTATCGGAATCACTATTGTTACGTTATTATTAACTCTATCGTTACCTACTATTCTATTTGTTTCCTGCTTAAAAATATAAGGACAAAAACCTAGTAGGGGCATATCTAAATACCATGATGTGTCTTTCAGTAGATATAGTAATTGATTCAACAAAGTTGCAATAAACGTTTTCACAGTTAATTATTACGTGAATGTATTTTCTGCCTTATACGTATTTTGCATACAAATCAATAACTTTAACATAAATGCTACGTATAGGTACTTATTATACAGTAGCTCTGAGAAGACGCGTCTATCAACTGAGCTTAAAAAGTTATGCCTATTATTATGTTTTTCTCATGTGTTATTCTAAGAATAGATACTGAAATACAAGTGGCTAATAAAGATATGTAATTAGGTACATTGTTTAGTAAATGAGTTACGATTTACGTATGCAATTAGTCTGCAATAGCTATTACCTGATTAGATGGTGTCTTGTTACATTGTAAAAATTGCATTGAGTTTAATTCAGACAAATATAGAGCTTAATTTACTGCATCTTGTTAATCCTTCTGGTTTGCAATTTTAATTATATTAATGTTCTTTTTGTGCTATTAATGGTAATTAAAACTTAGTCTTAACTCTTAATGTTACTGGTTCATCAATTAAAAATATATTGCTCATAACTATTAAGTAGAATGAGCTTTTTAAAATGCTTAAAGCTATATCCTGAAACGTTTGATAGCCACCACCAATATAGATACCTATTTGGTTTTGAATTTTTTGTCATACCTATTTATATTTATTTATTACTAGCGGTCCGCCCCGGCTTCGCCCGTGGTACATATTTACGTTTTCTCTACATAAAAACCATCCTCGTACTTCAAGGAATATAATAAAAAAAGAATTATCGAAATCGGTTCAGCCGTTCTCGAGTTATGCGCTTACCAACACATTTTGCGATTCATTTTTATATATAAGAAAGAAGATTAGATAAAAGATTATTATTAACATGTCTAACATATAAAAATGTAAAAGCTTTATTTTTGTTTCGCAAATAATATTTTAGAGAAAACTTTTCTATATAATTTTTTCCTACGTTATTTACAGCGGCGTAGGAATAAACAAGATTATTACAAATCAATGTATAACGATCGGCCTGAATCCAACGTGCTCTCAACACCACTAAGTACTACTTCTTTAATCATTGCAATTTCGAAACAAGCTCAAGTGTCGGTGTCGAATAAATTTTGTATAATGTAAACGTGATAACAATTTAAATTCTTCTGTAACGGGTCCGGAGCCGACAAAAACAAAAGCAAAGTAAGATGACGGCGATTGGTGCGTGGCGAGGAGGGAGGCGCCTGCACTCGCGGCCCCGCCTTGCCGCGCCGCGACTCGTGCCCGCTCGCCCAGTTCTTATCTTCCATTAACTAGTGAGAGACGTGCTGCCTGAAAACACGACGCGAATATACACAAACGTTTCAGTGCTAAATTATGCCTCGGCCGACCCGCGAATCGTACGGGGACCAGAAACCACCGTTCTCATACATCGCGCTCACGGCCATGGCCATCTGGAGTTCGCCGGAACGCATGTTGCCCTTATCGGAGATCTACCGGTTCATCACCGATCGGTTTCCATACTACAGGCGGAACACACAGCGGTGGCAGAACTCTCTGCGCCACAATCTCTCCTTCAACGACTGCTTTGTAAAGGTACCGCGGAGACCAGACCGGCCCGGCAAAGGCGCCTATTGGACACTTCATCCACAAGCATTTGACATGTTCGAAAACGGATCTTTATTACGTAGACGTAAGAGATTCAAGTTGCATAAAGGGGAGAAGGATAGTTTGAACGCTGAATTGGCAGCGCTAGCCAGTTTTAACAGGGCGTTTCTGGCGCGGCAGGCGGGATCTGCGCCAGCATCCGGGATGTCAGGTGGAATGTACGCACCGATGGCGATGTGTTCACGGCCTAGTCCAGACCCTCTAGATGCACCAGACACATCAGCGTTGTTGCCGGCGGGACCGCGGCCTCGTCGAGCGTTTACGATAGATGCCCTTCTAGAGCCTGAGCCGAGGCAGTCGTCCCCCTCCCCTCCTCCGGCGCCGCAACCTCACTACCCCCTGCCGCTACCAGCCCCGTACCTCCTGGCGGCGCAGAGGTACCACGCGGAGCTGTTGGCTGGACTGCAGCAATCCTGCTTACCACCGCTGTGGACGTGGCGGGATACGAGTCAATTTTCACATTATACGCTTAATTCATGAATGGTGAGTGCTTGAATACCTTATTGGAAGTGTGTTATTCTTAGCCCATGAACACACATACAGGGTGTACCAAAAAGTAGTGATGAACGGAAGCTGAGAGGTAGAGGACCTAGAGGGCTATCCGAATCACCCCCATGTATGTTATGCGATTTTTCGTATTTTCGGAGTTATTACGTTTTTTTCAATTTTTCACCTATCGCCGAGTACGATGATATTTTCACTCATGCTGACGTCAATGATTGCGGAAGATGCTTGATTTTTTTTTGTGTGCTAAGCTGAAAGATAGGCCAATTTAATATGGTAACATTTACTATCGTTAGATCTTTGAATGGAATAAAAAAAAGAATTAAATGGCAAGAAAGATAAAATTACCCAGTATGTTCACCACTTCAAGGGCCCGTAAAAAAATAAAATCACATAAAAAAAGTATTCCGTTTGACTTTTAAAAACTTGCTCTAACTATCAGATAGCTACCCTAAAAATTTCATTTAATTATTGAGAAGGCTTCAATCGAAAAATTTAAATCTAAATGTGGTAAGTGAAAAAATTGAATTAACATGATGATCATTAAAACCAATAAATAGGTGTTTAATTACCAGAAATTTTTAAAATAACCCCGCTGTTGCTCAATGCAAGTGCGACATCACCGTAAAAAGTTGTCTTTTAAATGTCTGAATACCCTTTTATCATTTTTAATGGTTTCTTCTGCTACTATGAATTTCCGGGTTATTTCGTCCAAATTGTGGCAGTCTCTCGTCTTTGTAGTATCCCCACGGAAAAAAATCAATAGGGTTTAGGTCGAGGGACCGTGGAGGCCAGGCTTTAAGGCAGGCGTCACCGGCGCATGCGCAGGCTGCAACGACCAATCCATCTTTCAGGGTATCTTTGCCCTTTAGCCTGGCCTGCACGGTCCCCGGACATAAACCCTATTGATTTTTTTCCGTGGGGATACTACAAAGACGAGAGACTGCCACAATTTGGACGAAATAACCCGGAAATTCATAGTAGCAGAAGAAACCATTAAAAATGATAAAAGGGTATTCAGACATTTAAAAGACAACTTTTTACGGTGATGTCGCACTTGCATTGAGCAACAGCGGGGTTATTTTAAAAATTTCTGGTAATTAAACACCTATTTATTGGTTTTAATGATCATCATGTTAATTCAATTTTTGCACTTACCACATTTAGATTTAAATTTTTCGATTGAAGCCTTCTCAATAATTAAATGAAATTTTCAGGGTAGCTATCTGATAGATAGAGCAAGTTTTTAAAAGTCAAACGGAAAACTTTTTTTATGTGATTTTATTTTTTTACGGGCCCTTGAAGTGGTGAACATACTGGGTAATTTTATCTTTCTTGCCATTTAATTCTTTTTTTTATTCCATTCAAAGATCTAACGTTAGTAAATGTTACCATACTGAATTGGCCTATCTTTCAGCTTAGCACACAAAAAAAAATCAACAATCTTCCGCAATCATTGACGTCAGCATGAGTGAAAATATCATCGTACTCGGCGATAGGTGAAAAATTGAAAAAAAACGTCATAACTCCGAAAATACGAAAAATCGCATAACATACATGGGGGTGATTCGGATAGCCCTCTAGGTCCTCTACCTCTCAGCTTCCGTTCATCACTACTTTTTGGTACACCCTGTATATAAACACTTACTTCTTTTGAACTATTCTTCTAGTCATTTAAATAAGAAACACTCGTTTTAAATGAGATGAGTGAGTTGAGCGATGCTCTATGCGCGAAATGTGGCAGTAAAATAACATTATCTTATCTTATATATAAAATTCTCGTGTCACAATGTTAGTCTGCATACTCCTCCGAAACGGGTGGACCGATTCTCATGAAATTTTCTGTGCATATCGGGTAAGTCTGAGAATCGGCCAACATCTATTTTTCATATGTACCACGGGCGAAGCCGGGGCGGGCCGCTAGTATTTATCTATATAGGTACTAATAGATATTATAAACAGGAAAGGTTTGTAAATATGTATGTATGTAATGTATGGTTTTCACGCATAAACTACTGGACCGATTTCAAAAATTCTTTCACCATTAGAAAGCTGCATCTTCACTGAGCAACATAGGCTATATTGCATTTTCAAAAAAATTAGAAATCCTTACCAAAAATGCAATAATGTAACCCAAGGTGTAAAAATTTCCTTAATAAAAATTCTGTCATCGTGTGCGCTGCGGAATCTATTCCTTGAAGTATGAGGATGGTTCTTATGAAAAAAACGTAAACATGTAGGTACCACGGGCGAAGCCGGGGCGGACCGCTAGTTTAATAATAAAATGAAGTAAAGTAGGTAGATAATCATCATAATTTATTCAACAAACATGAAAGTGTCGTAAAGTCGACGGGTAAGTGGTCGTTTATAGGAAAATTATTATATTATATGATTTAACAATGTTATTTACTATATACTGTAAATAAGAACTTTTGGGTAAAAAATTAGAGCAATATTAATTGTAATTGCTCTAAATTTATTGACAAATAAGAGAGTATCCTTAAAAGTGATTTAAAAAGTACTAAACTGGATAGACTTCCAAAAATCCAGTTGAATTTTCCACCAATTGAAACAAAAAGCTTTTATAAACCCATGTCTTTGCTAATGGAATACTCAGATCCTAGAATAATAAATTTGAGTCTCCCTTCTTCTCATCTAGCACAAGCAAATTTATTTTCAAATAATTATCACATACCTAATACTTATCAAGCATGTATTTTACCAACTAAATATTGTAAATTGTAATCTACTCATCTACTTTTTAAGATTTTAATAATCTAGTTGGAAATTTGCTTACGATCTGCAAGGTATTTTAATGTTATGTAGCAATTTACAAGTTATAACTTTAATATTGAAGTCATTGCTTCACTCAAGTCTATACATAAATTCCTCCCTCAAATAATTTCAATGTTCTAAAGTATGTCCAATTCTTTTTCATCCATCGAAACCTTTCTAAATGGTTATCTGGCCATCAGGCCTAGCCAAATGTCAAATACGTTAGTAGAATAGGATGGGATTTACATACCTACCTAGGTAAGCTAAAAGCTTGTTGCGTAAAGCAGCTCGGTCAATGTGGACGTGCCTCTGCGGCCTCTGCCGAGGAAAATGGCGACTCACGTTTTTCATTGGCCGAACCGCGTCCACACTAAGTCGTAAAGATTTTTTCGTTTATTTTGTTTAGGCCTGCAACTCTTTTATATCCGATTGTAACGGGCAATAGAATATCAAAAATAGTCAATTTTTTAAGAATGGAGAAGAAAGCAGAAAAAATTGTCTAATTTCAAGAATGTCCTGCATTCTGTGCAGGATTATAGCAAATAAAAGAAAATTTGGAGACATTAAAATTTTAATTAGTGAATATAAAAAATCAAAATGATATATGTACCTACTTAAGTTTGAGCTCTAGTTTGAGCTGAGACCCTAATATCTATGGGTATTTTTAGGAATGATGCTCTGGATTCTTAATACCTACCTATATGTATTTTCTATGCCTAGGTCCTAATACTTCACTTTTGAATGGCCATAGCCATTTATTTATTTGAATAGAAGCTTGTTTATAATTTTTATATGTAAGTAAATCTTAATATTCATGTAACAAAATCAAGACTCTATCTGCTTTTATAGAGTCAATTTGAATAGTATTGATATAAATCGTCTTCAAGTTTTTTTAGACTCAATAATTATTATAAATAAATAGGATAACACATTAGTTCTAAAGCGCATCACACACGATGAAGATACTATAATATTTTATGTTAAGATTCTCTTATTATATAAAATATTACAGTATCATCAGCGTTCTGACACGAAACACTGCCACAAAATTTCGGGTCAGTTTTTTGAAATTTTGTGTCAGTGTTTCGGGTCATTTGTAACAGGATGGCGGTTCTACAGGGGTCTTAGTTCGCAATGACAAAAAGAAAAATGATGGTCAGAACGCTGATACCGGATACCGTTATATTTTATATTAGAGAATAACATAAAATATTATAGTATCTTCATCGTGTGTGATGCGCTTAAGACAACAATTATTTTAAAGGCTATATGACACTTAAAATGTGTACGCAATATCAAAAACGTGAATAGTGTCTTATTTTACAAAATTCTCAATAAAAAAAAAAGTTGTTTGGTTTTATGAAACCACGGTAAAAGTGAAACTTTCCGAACACTGCTTTAAACCTACTCGGCAGCCGACCGTCACGCGACATGCGCTACACAGACCAAAAAGTTTGAGACGATGTAATAAAAGTTTCACTTTAAAAATACAAGCAAATATTATTAAACATTATAAATTACACACAAACTTTTATAAAGGCTCTTCAGGCTTATCCATGCGGCAAATAAATTAGACGGCTTATTATATTTCGTCAAATTATGTATCATAAATAGTTATATAAATTTTTAAGACGATAACTGCGTAATAGCACGTGGGTGTAACATAAAGAAGATTGGACTCAGCACTTATTGACTCAATGTGGTTTCTGTTAGATAAATTTAAAAAATAACCGATAGAGTTATACTCTTTATTTCAAACATATTAGGTATATATTTAATGCAGTAATAATTTAAGAGAAATGTATGTAAATAACAAAAAAATATTTTTTTTTTTACTTTTCTGACTTACAATTTTTGTTGTTTCAATTTAATCTATGCTAGTATTATAAAGCTGAAGTGTTTGTTATTTTTTTTTGTTAGATAGAACACGCTATTTTCATGAACTAATAGCACAGCTAAAAGTCCGATTAGAAAATTTATTTCAGTGTTAGATAGTTTATTTGTCGAGGAAGTTTATAGGCTATAATATAATTACGCTAACATCCATAGGAACGGAGAAATACGGGTAAAGTTACGGGACATTTTTAATAAAGCTATTAGGGTAGAAGATGACGCAGCCCTGCTTTTTATGTTCAACTTTTAAATGTATTGAATCTAATCTAACGAATCCGTGGGGTCCGTGTGACATCAGTTTATTTAGATAGATATTACATATCGAAACTATCTATTCACCCTAAGTATCTTGCCAATGGCCATAATGATTTGTTATCAGGAAAAATACCTATATCTAGATACATATGGTTCATTTCTACATGTATGTACAATCTATCGAGTCCTACATCATTATCTTAATACTCTAACAATTTAAAAGTCTGTCTGTACATTTATTGTCATGGTATGAGTTAAATTCGTGAGTACGTAGGTACCACAGTTGACAGATATATACACACCTTCTCGGTTTCAATTCGAATTTGAATAAAATAGAGTATGTTCGTTAAACATTTTGTTAACTAGGTATTATTATTAATTTTAATTAAAGAAATTACTGCAAAACTTTTTTTTACCGAATGGCCTTTCTGATTCGCAATTTTGTTGACCATTTAATATAAAACAAAATTACCTCGTATCTGAGGACAAAGTTACGCATATTCGACAAACTATAATACCCTTCTGATTATTGATTTATTCGTGGAAAAAAATAATGTTTTGTAATTCTACAATATAAGATTGTCTATCTTAAAATTTAAGGCTTTCAGTAAATTTTATACCTATACGTACGGAGCTCTACATTACCTATACACCACTATTTTCAACCAAATATTTTCAAATATGTGTTCAGTTACAATTACTTCTTCTTCAATCTTAACACTAAAAATAACATCTACGGTTATGGTTATCAAGAACCTAGGATAATTAAAAGTGAACGATTGATTTTTTTTATGAAAAGCACGTAGAGTCCAGAAAGCTCCGTGTTTACCTATAGGATTAACCTTAAGCTTGCAAAATGTTTTTGGGTTATTTTACTAAAACTTTCTATGTAGAGTTACGTTCTAAAATAGGTTGCAATTGCACATAAGTAAATATCTAGAAATTACCTTGATTATTCGTTTGATTGAACATTAAACTTTTGGTATTGTTAGGGTAAATCACGTATGAAATTAAAGAGATACCTACCAATTGATTAAAGCATTTTATATTATGTATGTATGAGAATACGCATAGGTATTATTCCACGACTACCAATGTCTTTTCTATGAAAACACCGATCCTGCAGATAGTATAAAAAATTATATCTTTAACAATCTATAGATACTAGCAAAAAATTATATAATACCAAATGCGCAAAATATACCTAATTCTTTTTCGTTTACGAAAATATTAAATTAAATTTTACTTTTTAATCCCTTTTCATAATTCTGTAATTGTAACATTTATTATATTAAGTACTTATTAATTTTATTCACACAACCTTTTATCTTTGTCCACAGATAATCTACTCCATAAGCAAGATCTCAATAGTTCTAGTAATAATAAACAGTAGAGGCACCTCATATAAAGCCTAGTGTTAGATTGTATTAAATTGAGAACAGAGTGATTTTGCGTTCAAAAACATTGAAAATAAACAATTATAAATACGAGAAGTGTGTTGTAAGAAAACTGGATTAGAAGAATGAGACAATTTTAGGGAAATATGGCCTGTTTTCATAAAGGTAAGTTCCTATAATAATTTAGCTGAGTATCCACTCGTCTTCGATTCTGGGAAAGAAAAATATGCTTACATACTATGATACTATCGGTAATAAAGTATTATATTACATGTGTCCGTTGGTATGTAAGTACCTAAGGTATGTCGTAAGGGAGCGTTTCATGTAACATTTTTGGATATTTCTCGTTTTATTTTAAAAAGTTATTATTGTCATTTTACTCATTAGGTAAAATGTACTTTCGATATCAGTTTAAAGTTTTTTAATATCTACAATAGTTACGGAATAATCGCCTGTGCACACTTAACGATTACACCCTGTATAGTGGTAGGATATGTCAAGTTTTAGGTAAACTAGCTTAAAAATATGCTAGAAACTGTCATCATGGAACCCAATAAAATGTTTACATGTATCAATAACAACTGATTTCATTTGTTGTATTGTAGTATGTCTAGCAACATTTATTTTTCAAACCATGCATACCTACAACATTTAGATTTTTTTATATTACTGCTACAATGAATACTAGTGGATACTCAGCTTTATATTTATAATCTACCAAGGAATTAAACAATGGTTTAATTAATGAAATGTCTGTAACTTTGTACATCATGTATATCAAGGCTCTTAGGATTTTGATTTTGTATTAAATATCTTGAGGACATAAAGTAAATATGTGTAGATATTTTGGGTGTAAATATTTTTTATTTATATAAGAATTCATATTATAGACTAATTTATTTATGGAATTTCATTATTTATCTTATAGATTTACATATTTGAGAATTAATAAATATAAAACGCATAAAATTCTTTGCGAGAAATTTAGTGCGGATAATATGTTGATATGTTTCTATTATTCTTGAAATTAATATGTGTTTTAGAATTGTTTGAGACTGTATAGATACTTAATTTATAAATGTATTTTTATTTTACGTTTCAACTCAATATAATTAGTAATGAAAACAAACTTGGTAATTAGAAAAAAACTGATCATTTAATTGAACTTTTTTATTCAGAAAAAAATAAATATACAACCCAAAATGATTACTGAGTTATTTGTCAAATAAAAATATTCAAACACATTTTTTTATTAAGTATTCCAGTATTACACGAGAATATACTAGGCGACTCTACGGTACCTCCATAAGAGATTAAGGGCTGATTTTTCAATCCTTGGTTAAAACTTATTCGTCGAATAATGTATAAAACTACCATTTTAAAAACGTATTCTAATTGCCCGCATTTGACAGTTTACGTGACATTTTAATATTATCGTGTAATACTTTATTGGCCGTATAAGTTTTATCCAAGCATTGAAAAATCGGCCCTTAATTAAATTTTTGTTTTCAGGAGAGATCCAACATATAACTCAAAGCCGTGGATATTCCCAAGTATAATTATTGTTTAGACAACGTTTTAATTAATTTATGTAGATTTCCAAACTGTGATATTTGTGTTAGCGTTCAATTGTAAATATGTACAGCTAGTATATAATTATAAGCAATAAAATATTAATTTATTGTAACTTTAATAAAGAGAAAATATAACGTATGTGTTAACCGTTTTTGGTGTTTTAATTAATTAGTGAATTTTGTTTATTAATTGCACTATTAATTTCCCAACTTTAATTAAAAGATAGTTATCAGTCAAGTTACGATTTGAATCTGGTATTATTCTTGATATGTATGAAAAAACAAAAGTTCACAGAACATGTTTAATGAACTTAATAATTTTGGTCTATTATTTTGTTTACAAAAAACTCGATGAAATACAGTGCTGCCTTTTTTAATTAGTATTTACTGCTTTTTAATGATAATCTTGTGTGAATAATTCTGAGAACTAACTACTATATTAAATTAAATGTTATTATTATGTGACATTTTCTCCCAAACTAAGATAATATTAGTCAGTTTTTCTGCAGCAGATTAGCAGAAATAAATATTTATTTATTTATTTCTGGTAAAGGTTAAAGGGGATAATATACAATTTCATGATCTCTTACGAAAATCCTCTTATTTAAATTCATATTGGGTGAATCACGCATCGATCTTTGATGAAGGTTATTTGTATGGAAATGATATTATAATTTTTTGTAGGTAAGCAAATGCATGCAAAATGCTCTATTAGATAAGTCTCTTGATTTTATATTTTAAACTTCCGACTATTTAACACAAATACAAATTATTACAAGTTTCTATGAGTATGGGTAGCTTTACGTTAAAATGATACCTACATCAAGTTTATAGATTTTTGAAAGTATTGAATAAACATAATTAAGTACCTAGTTAATTCTATCTTGAAACATTACTTAGTTTTTAAAGTTATTTAAATGCGATATCGATTAATATTATGGGAGTTTAAAAGAAAAGTAAACATGAATATTGTTAGCCAAATTGCTAATACGACTTCAAAAAACCAACGCATTCCGAATACTCAAAACAATTGCATCTATCGTTTTCTGACATACACAAACACCACAAATTACTAGCAATATGGAACTGGGCCTATTTGGATACCTTGAGAAGGTTTTTACTGCGCATTGTCCTCACACGTTTGCGTAGATTTAGCTTCGAGTTACAGTAGCCAGTAGACCAATGCTAAGAAACGACTCTAGTGTGTATTTTACGTTCAAATGACCAAAAAAGACTATTGGATGTACCGCGCAAAACCGCAAATATTGTTCTCTGGAAGAATTTCCTAACCTTATTTACAAGGCAAAGTTTTATAGGAAATTTGTGTACTGATCTTATGAGCACGAAATTTATATAGGTAGGTTAAAAGTTTTTTTACAAATACACAATAAAAGCTACTATTCTTTTTCTATTAAAAGTTGCTTACAAACCCACACAACAGCACAGACACACATAAAGACAAATTTACCAATAGGCTGGTTAGGCTATAATAAGCGGATGGGCCGATAGGCCTATTACAAAAAATTTGGAGAGTTTATTTATGATTAATTTAGGTATTTATTGTATTACTTTATTAATATTCCTTTAGTTAATAAACAGCGATCTTCCTTTTCTTCAACCCCCTCTGTTTATAAACAATTACGTACATAGGTACACAGTACACAGTAGGTACGCGTACATCATATGAACTGGTAGGTTAATATGATGACAATAACATTAACACTCATACTACAAACATAGCGAATTAAGTTGTAAAATTGTAGAGTTTGATAGAGGCGGCAATAGATCAATAAGAAAATGGTTACGTGTATCTATGCCTCTGGATACATGCCTACACATGAACTTCTCCTTTAGTTCCTTGCCAACCATACGTATAACGTACGGCAAAACAATACCAATCCCTCCATCATTAAACATCGGCAACTTTCACGGTGCTAGACAATACGTCCGCACAAAGCTCGAGTACATAAAACATTCGGCGTTTCTCAAACGATATGTCACGGCACGCAACAATGCAAACATCGGCGTCTCTGTCGGTGTCACAACACAACACGACGCGTGTTCCGGCGCCGGCACTAATCGCACAATGCGTCAGAGACTGCGAAGCTCAAAGCGTCAAAGCTTTGTATGCGGGCGGGCGGAGGTTGAAAGCGATACTGCGTTGTTGTATGATTTTCCTGGATGAGAACCATCGATTGCTTACAAATATCAATATAAACATAAGTATGTACTTAGTCTATTAGTAGTATTTAAGTTATGTCTAAAGAAGTGATGAAAATGAGAATTGCTTACATCAATCAGTATAAACATCAATGGTTTAAGTGCTTTTTAGGTTACGTCTACGGTCTAAAGCTGCTGCTGCTGCCGTCGACCGAAAAGAGCCTGAAGTATAAGTAGATAATGTGTTCATGTTCTCTGTATGTGCACCTTGATTATCTCTGTTTCTGTTTTCTGACAACGCACCAATAATAAGGTAACATTGTTAAAAGTTTCATCAGTAAAATTTATAGTCGATGAAGCTTTTTTGATATGTGATATTGAGTCCCGTTTTATATGTGATATCTTAAAATTTGATAAAGAAAGGGAAATTTAATTAATTTCTTGTACATATTAATTATGCAATTTATGTTACCTACAGTGTAAAGAAAACGAAACAACACTTTATGACTATGCTAATTATAGCACTATGAAAAAGCTCTACAGATTTTTTTTGTGTAAAATGTGCAATAAATCAAACCTATATAATATGATTTATCTAAACACTTATTCAATTATAGCATTTACAGTGATCAAAGCATCTCGCGATCCAATCTTTATTTATAACGCTTAAGTGGTTGGACAGCGTAGATTAAATCAAAGTAACACGAGTAGTATCACCTGCGGATATCTACGCGTGATGCGATTGCAAACCGAACTCAATCAAACGTCAGGTTCTATTAAAGCACTCGTCATTAGCCCAACATCTGATCAATCCTTTCAATTGGAACAGTCTTTAATGCGTTGCCGGCACAGATAAAATAAAACGGTAGAACCATAAACATTCCACATTTATATTCGACCTCTGTCGGTCGAACGCGCTGGCTCCCTTTTTCTCTCGAGTACTCCGTCCCGTTCCCTCTGCGCCGGTTCGTCTGCGGGACCCATCATTCTCCCAGGCTGCTTTCGAACGAGATAAAATTGTATGGCTCATAATGTTTTAACAGTTTCGACGTTTGAGTGCATCGAGCCGATCCCCGAGATCATTTTCTTCCCCGGGTTTGTTATAATTGAGTCAATTCGTTCTATGAAGTAAAGCTGGCGCGGGAGTCCGCCACGGAGTCCTGCTAATCGATTCTTGTTAATTGATTTATGTACTGTTATATGCATCTGTCTGACCATAACAATACCCTATACCGTTTTTGTCTATGTTGAGAAACTAGGATAATTGATCGTGTAAATACCTACATAATGACTGGATAGTTTTAAGCTTTTAAGATAATTCAAATCGAAGAGAAAGCGTAGGTATGTATGATGATAATGTAAATGTATAATAATATAAGATTACCTTAAAGCATACCTACCTCATAGGAAATCATTAAAAATAACCGCCAGCCTTAAAAACATTAGATAAATAATATATATACTAATATGTACCTACTGTATATTTATTCAAATAATTGCCCGTAGGCTTTAACGGCAGAAGTCTCGTAAACAAACCTTCTAAATAATATTTATAATTTGCTAAAGTTATTATAATTATGTATATTAACTAGTGACGTTTAATTTATTCTCATAATAACTGAAATAGTCTCGATAGATATCTTATACAATATTCTTATTTACAAACGTTCTAATACTGCGCAAATAAATTAACATTCAAGATATATTTGTGTTATTTGTTCGCCCGTTTTGTCCGAATGATGGTAAATATGACAGAAAGAATACTTACTAACAATACAGTTCTATAGTAGATATTGTTGAATTATATTTTCGGCATTTGTTTAAAGAAATCGGTCACAGCAAACACAAAGGACAAAGTAAATTTTGCAATGTAACTATCTTACAGAAGGGAATTAGTCACAGAGGTCCGCAACAAAGCCACACGTCCGCAGCCACCTACATCAGAGCGCCGGCATTCCACAAAGCTGTTCAACATATACAAATAAATAACGTCTGAACAACAAATATTTTAATAAGCACCTTTGAAGAATTGTTCAACGCTCAGTTACATGCGCGACACTGTCCGAGTCGCACACCACACCTGCAGAGTTCACAACGAATACCATTTGATTTCACACCATTATACGCTTACACACAATGACAATACGTATCTATATCCTCTATCTGTATTTTAATCCACCGTGAAGAAGGCCACGGACATTCCCGGATAATGTAGATTTTATACGTAAACTTTATGACCGTTGGAAAATTGGAGAAGGTAAGCATGAAATGTGGCAGATGTAGGCAGATAATGTAAGACGGTTTGCTGGCTTCAGTTAAATATATCAAGCAAAATAAATAGCTCCATTTACATCTGGCCTTAACACGTGTCATGTTTCTTTGTTGTCTTACCATTTACATGGACGATAACAATAAATTATCTTTATTTTAATTTAGTATCTATTTAATATTATAACGAGCTTTCTTTGTTGCATTTACCTACTTCAGATATATGTATAATACTAAAATACTTACAACTATACTTTATAACTTATTGCTGTTTTGTTTATGGTTACAACAACATTAAATTACGATGGTGGTAAATAATAACGATATTCAACATAAAATACTGGCATATCTATTTATCAGTCTTCAGCTTGTTATAGGTATATTCACTTACATAATTTCCCTCAATACTGCCATTAGCAAAGTAAAACCATAGTCAGAAATCTGTAGCTTGGCTAAATGTCTTGTGGAAAATATCGTAAGTATGTATTGTCATATAATATGAAAGCCTACTCTTATATAATTAATAAACTAGAAAATGCTCCTTGCTCAGCCTTTTCTATCTAAAACTTTTTCTAGCCAAAACTTTACAATATTTCATCCGCATGTAACCTGAAAACTTAAAAGCAACATTAAGTTATCCAAACACGTTTTTTGTTAAATAAATGGAAAAATTTTGAAGTTTATAATTATTAAGTAGTGAATTTCATAAGAAAAAACATATTAATTAAATTTCAACACAATCGTACTTTAGCCGTAGTACAAAAATAAACTACCATGAATTCAGTAAAAATCTGAACTCTTAACTACAAAATACTAGTTCATATACGATCGAATACCTACATAACATCTAAACACTCACACTAGATACAATGTGAATTTAAAACAGAGCCACTGATAAACTAAAAGGTAAACAAAGCTTAATTAAAAATAACCCATTGCAACTCAACTAGACCACTGATTATAATAATTATACGACTTTAGTATCCCGCTCCCAATCCGGATTGGAATAAACGTTCGGACATAAACCCAAAATTTATTACTCACGTATGAGAACTCAAGTTGCAGCTAAAACAGGAAATCCGTCTCAATAACAATTACTTTGTAGATTCAATATTATAATTATTTCGATAATTATGAATTGACTTTGAAGAAGCCGCTTTGAGAATTGCAATTTGCAACCTCCTTCTTGTAATATATATATATGTACCCTTGTATCAATAACAATCACTAATCAGTCAGTTTCCTGGAAATTCCATGTCCTGTATTTTAATGCCTGTATTATTAAAATTTGTGATACAACTCTTTTATTTAAAGCTTTAATTGATATAATTGAAAAATGAAGAATCAATGAAATAGTTGGGCAGGCAATAATTTGATATAAAATAATAAAAGATTCGATATCCGTTTTCTTATCGAACCATCTTGAGTGACATTTTCACTCTTCTTATTCAAGAAAAAAACTCCTTCGTTATACAATCCAGTAGAAATACAAAAATACAGAAACAGCACTTTAGATCTCTCTTTTCTTATGAAATCGGTAAAAAATTTAAAAATACAAAACTCATAATCAAAATAAAACAACAAGTAGCCGCTCAACAAACTACATATTTCGGAAAATGAAATGAAATCTTAATTAGGGACGACGTTATTATGATTTAGTGTGCATAATTAATGTTATAAATTTTATAATGGTATATATACAGCGCTACAAGTAGTTAGTAATATATGTAAATAATTAAATTGCTTGGCTTGGAATCGTTTAATTAAGACACACGAATTAATTCTCTTAATGATTGCGAACGTCAAACTTGATATGTGACCTACGAAAAATAAATATATCTACTAAATGTCAAATCGTCATATTACGGACGAAGGACATTGCCGAAATTAAAAATGATATATAAATATAGATTGATACTTATGTAAAATTTATACAAACAAAAATATATGATTTATTTATTATTCTTCTTTGCTCTCTTTTTGTCCCTACGCAGTGTAGAACTATTTCCAATATTTAATTAGAATGTTTAATTTTGTTTTAAATATGAACTACCTTAAAAATAGTATAACTACCTATATCAAAATTTTGATATCCTTAACAAATACTTCATTGGTTTTAATGCTGGACTGATATTTTTTTGAATAGGAGAGGTTTTGTAACGACATCCTTGCGGCATACAAAGGCCTACAAACGTCATCATTACCATTATTAAGCGGCAACAACAAAGAAGCAATCTCTCAAGAATGCGGAGATCAAACCATTTGTAACCTGTTGTTGACACAAAAAATATTATACAAACACGCTCACATTGAAACAAATATTCATTTATATGTATACTCTAAGCATTCATCTATTTTTAACTTTACGATGATTTTCTATAAATAATATAACCAGAGTTCTAACAATTACAAATGTCGTTTTAGTATTTAATTGTATTTTCCTTATCTGTACACTTCCATTAATATATATACGGTTTTAATTTGTAAGATTTTTCTTCGGTGAGACATTGAATGTGATCTCTTTGTCACGTTATTCAAAGCATAAAAAATGAAATGCAAGCCATTTGGAAATGATTTCTTTTTTTATTTGAGTGGACATTTTTCCTACTACATATATTGATGCGATGGTAGTGAATTCGAAATAATAAAATTGAACAGAATAAATAATTTTCTAGATTTCTTAATTTGGCAATAAATGCTCTATAGATATCATAATATTAGTACGTTCTTACTTTATATTGTATTCTATTCTACTAAAAGCTATCTAACAGAATTATAAACCATATTTTATGAAAAATTGATGAAAAATATGCTCTATCTACGACTATTATTTTTGGCAAGTTTGAGTAGTTTTTATTAATCACAAAATAAACGCCACACCAAAAACACACGCTTTTCCAAGAAAGCAGCTAATGAAATGCAGTTTTAAATATTAAGATATTACTAAAAATAGGTCAATGAATAAACATTAGGTACTCTCTATATAAGACCACTGTTTGGCCTCAACGGAAGTTGTCGAGGCATTGCATTCAAAACAAATATGGCTACATGAATTTTCTCAAATTTCAGAGCCAATTTTATTACACTTCTGGACATTTTATCACTTGACAGTTTACAGTCATGCATTACAATATGCAATTCACATACACACACAATGCATTTAATTATTATTAACAGTAATTTTAAATTATTTTCATTATCAGTACCGCATTAATATCAATTCATTCTAATATGAATAAAGTATGCGGGTAATATACGGTGCATAATCTATATAATTTATCACCCACCTGCTAGGCTTTTGGGTGACTTCAATTTTTAATAAGTACATAGGTATATATTTCTGTTTACTTTTATTTTCTAAGTATATAGAGACAAACGGGGTAGAGCATTGTCTCTTATCCTTATACGTCTGCAAAACAAAATCCTGTTACATTTTAATCAAGATTAAGTCTTAAATATTAATAACTCACACGAAACACCTATAAAATAAGCTCATAATAATTAACACTCTGAAGCCCAGATAAACAATAATAGCCTCTCTTAATAGCATCGCTTACAAATACCGCTCACAAAATGGCCCGCTTTCATCTCGCGAACTTTTTCACGTCTTTTTGGCCCCAAATCCATCAATTCCCGTGATGGATGGACCGTTGGGCTCGACTGGGGCAATCGAAATTCAAATTCGCTAAATCTTCTCACAGTGGTATGAAAACAGGTCGGGTCGTTAACAGTGTACGCACGGGAAAAGTTTTTTTCCCTTTGTACGAAGGCATTTGCCTGGGGGGTTGCGGGCGGCGGGGAGGGCGGGGAGGGCGGGGAAGCGTCCGCGCAGACTCTCGGGCAACAGTGATTACAGGCTGCGCGCTGCTAATCACTCCGATGCGAGGTACGGCCGGAGAAAAAGATTGAGTATTGTCTCCGGTTACAATATTTTACAATGGAAATGCGCTTCGTATTACTCAAAACTTGGCACTTACGTGATTTAAAAATTACTTTATACGTTCATAGCTAGTGCAATGTTAAAATTGTCCACTATAAATTGTAATAGATGATATTAGGTATTAATTTTATCTATCTTTTCTTTATATAACTATTATTACCATTTCTACATTCATCAATACATTTTCAATTCAAGGCCTACTTTATTCAAATAGCATTATATTTCTTACGACCCGCAACAATACTATACACAATTAAATTACACTTACATTATGCGCATAAGCTTGTCGCAGATTTGTCGCGCTATATCGGCCGCCATCTTGACAGACGTCAGCGACGCCTGTCATGTGTCAGCCATTTAAATAAAAGCCACAATATTGAAGTAGTTTTAATTCAATCGAGCGACATTAAATTCACGTGAGGCTGAGCGACCCACTCATTACGACTTCATTTTGTTGTAACAACAATAAAAAGGCGCGTTTGCGTTTTATTATTCCGCTAAAGTTGACAGCTTTTGTATGGGAATCAATCTTGGTTTATTCATAATGATGAAAAATCAGTTCCAGTATACAACAAAGGAGCTAATGTTGTTTATACCTCCTTTTCATATCGCTAATGTTCTCAGAACGCTATTGTTAAAACCTTTACGGATTTATATGCCTTACATTTCGAATAATATGAAAATTATAACAGTGCCTATTCACCAGTCTTGAATTTGGTATTTTAATATTCAATAATCGTTATTTTTTTAGGAGAATTATGTAAGTATAGGTTATGTACAGCAGTAGGCAAACATATTGCTAGCCTTTGAAAAATATATACATCTATCTAAGTATCCTTGAATAAAATAAAATAAAAAAATGTTGTGTGGTTTTATGAAACCACGGTAAAAGTGAAACTGTTCGAACGGTTCCGAACACTCAAACTCAAAACTCAAACTCAAACATTTATTTATTCAATTAGACTTCTTCTAGAAGCACTTTTGAAACGTCGTTAAGTACATATTTTTAACATTTACCACCGATTTGGAAAGCAGTATCTACGGAGAAGAATCGGCAAGAAACTCCATAGTTGCTCTTTTTAATCATGTCAGATTTACAATTTTACAAATTACATAATATGTAATATCATAATATGCCAAAGAACTGTCCTGTGGTTTTTACGCGACAACCCTCCATGGGTTTTTATCTTCCATATATTCCTTAATACTGTAATAGGCTCTCTTGACAAGTACATTTTTTATATAAGATTTAAATTTAGAACTACTAAACTCTTTAATATTATGAGGAATTCTGTTGTAAAAGCGTATACCTTGGCCCATAAATGAATTTTTAACTTTAGCTAGCCGGAATAATGGCATTTCAATTTTATTTCTGTTTCTTGTGTCATAACAATGTCTATCTCCTACTTTTGTGTGTAAGTAAGCGTTATTATGTACATATAAAATATTATTAAATATATACTGCGACGGTACAGTAAGGATACCAGTATTCTTAAAGAGATCTCTTAGTGAGTCTCGAGCACGCAAATTATATACAGAGCGTATGGCTCTTTTCTGTAATATAAATATAGTTTCTATATCTGCAGCCCTGCCCCATAGCAGAATTCCATAGGACATTATGCTATGAAAGTAGCTAAAGTAAACCAATCTAGCCGTTTCTTCATCGGTGAGATGCCTTATTCTTCTAACTGCATATGCAGCTGAGCTGAGCTTAGCAGCGGTGGTGGTGACATGGGCCCCCCATTGAAGCTTCTCATCCAATGTCAAACCAAGAAAAACAGTCGATTCCACAGGGTTTAATACCTCCCCGTTTAAAATAATATTCCTTTTCACCTTTTTTACATTTGGGAGGATAAATTCTACACAATTTGTTTTTTTTGTATTTAATAGTAAATTATTAGCATTAAACCAATTGGATATGCGTAAAAGAGCAGAGTTTACTTCGTCAACATTTGTGTCATGTCTATCAACATTAAAAATTAATGAGGTGTCATCTGCAAACAGTACTATTTCACACATATCCTGCAAATAATAAGGTAGGTCATTAATATACACTAAGAACAAAAACGGTCCTAAGATAGATCCCTGCGGAACACCTATGTTAATCGGCGCACCGCGAGATTTCTCTCCATTAACGACAACGGTTTGTACCCTGTTCTGAAGATATGAAGCTATGAGATCCTGAGCTAAACCTTTGATACCATAAAAATTTAGTTTCCGTAATAGAGTGGAATGTTCTACACAGTCGAAAGCCTTAGAAAGGTCGCAGAATATCCCCAAAGCATTCTTTGAATTTTCCCATGCTTTGTATATATGTGACAAAAGAGCTACTCCGGCATCAGTGGTAGAGCGCTCCTTTGTGAATCCATACTGTTTGGCGTGCAGTAAACCATTTGATGCAAAATGACTATTTAATTGGTTAAAATTAGTTTCTCGAAGACTTTGCTCAAAGTTGGTAATATGGAAATTGGCCTATAGTTATTACTGTCTTCTTGGTCACCACTTTTAAATAAAGGAATAACTTTGCTAAACTTTAGTAAATCAGGGAATATACCACAGTCGCAACACTGATTAAATATAAACGCTAGTTGATTGGCAATGTTTTCTATGATATTATTTACTAAATTTACAGACATACCCCAGAGATCACATGTTTTTTTTAAATTTAATGTTTTAAAAGTTTTAACAATTTCATCAGCAGTCACGTGTCGCAATTCAAATAATTTGTTACACTCAGCAACGTGATCCCTCAATAAAGACTCTGCAAGCGCTGAAGACGAATTTAAATTCTTAGTTAAACTAGCAGGGACACTACTAAAGAAATCTTCAAAAGCAAGCGCAACATCAGCACTTTTGTCAATGACCCTACCAGAGTTGACAAGTTTTATGGTACTATCGTTTGATCGGATTTTGCCCAATTCACCATTAATAATTGTCCAAACCGTTTTAACTTTATTGTCAGAGTTGCGTATTTTGTCTCTGATATACAAACTCTTGGCAGTGAAACAAACTTTTTTAAATGTTTTTGAATAATTTCTAACATAACTAAGAAATGACAAGTCTTTGTTATATTGTTTCATACCATATAACTCGTAAAGAACGTTCCTGCATCTGTGTATACTAGGAGTTGCCCATTGGCTGAATGGTAAATCCTTGTTAATAGTTAAAGATTTAATTTTAAATATTTTTTCATATTCACTATGAATGAACTTAAAAAGATTTGTAAACATTTCACAAGGATTTTTATGAAAGGATTGATTATTCAGGTCAGGTAGTTTATTATCAATATTATTTCTAAATGTATGAATGCCTTTTCTAGTTATAGGCCTAACATTAATTCTTTTAAATGTTGGTATGCAATCCCATTCAAAAACTACTTTCTGGCCACAGTGATCCGAAGTTAGCGTGTTGAGAATATATTTTTCTAAACATTTGCAATCACAGTATATATTATCAATACAAGTTGCAGAAGTAGGTGTTATTCGTGTGGGCTCATCAAAAAGTTTATACAGATTAAATGAATGAAACAAATTAACTATTCGTGTTGCCGTTTGTGTGTGTGAAAGTAAATCAATATTAAAATCACCACATACTATTACCTTCTTTTTACTCCTGCCTAAACGCTTTAATATTTCTTCCATGACTGTCTCAAACAAATTGTAGTCACTGGAAGGAGGTCTGTATACGCAAACAATAATGTAACGCTCAAGCTCAACACAGGACAGTTCAATGGTGCGTTCTACAGAAAGGCTAACAATGTCAGTTCGTTCCTTGCATTTTAAACTATTGTGTACAAAAATAAGAGAACCTCCATGAATAGCATTTGTCCTAAAGTATATACTTTTTAATTTATAATTATCAATATTTATTAACAACTGACATTGTTTAAGCCAATGTTCTGTTACACAAAATATTTTAGTTCTATTATGATTTAAAAATAATTCTATTTCTAATAATTTGCTAGCCAAGCCTTGAATATTTTGATGTACAATAGAAAAAGGCTGCTTAGCTGTTGTCTTACATACTAGTTTAAATCTAGCTTAGGGCTAGTTTGTCTATCAACACTTAACCTAGGTTGATGTATATAATTACTACTACATAAAATTATAGTAGATCGATGGTCTGCTACTGAACATGTATCAGACTGGTTAATAATTTTATATGCTATTAACATAGCAAGTTCTCTCTTATATCTAGATGGCAGATACACTGTATTCTTTGTCAAACAAAAAGATTTTGTACAAGAATTTATGTCAAAATATATAAATGCATCACTATGATGATTTGTTAAATTATATAATTTTAAATTAATATTATAGATAAATTTGTTTTGATTTTGTGTCAAACCAGGCAAATATGGCAATGTACACAACATAAATTTGCATTTTGTCTCACTACTAATTTTCAACATTTTTTGAAATCCTATATCAATGTCATGTTTTTTTAAATTAAAACTATCTCCGTATAATATAATAACAATACTATTTTCCTTAAAACTAAAATTATCTAACGAATTCATGATATATGTAAATGAACTATTAGGAGTGCAAAAATTGGTTACTTTATGCCCTAAGTTGTTAAGCAAAGCGCCAAATCCCTGACCTATATTATCTGACAACACAACAATTTTCTGCATGGAAAGATGTTTTGTTTTACTAGATGAAATTGTTGCCGTTGGTTGGATACTATGTATGTCAGTGCAGTCAATGGTCTTATGGGGCGACGGTTGCTCATTGTCACTTATGGAACACTGACATACATAGTTATTGGTCATGGACTCGAAGCGATCCATATTTTCATTGCTTAACTTTATTAAGTAATCTGCCTCTTTTATGTGTTCAGTAATTTGTAACTGGGCAGCACAATATTCTTGTTTGAGGTCACTGCTTTGTGTAGCGCATGTCGCGTGTCGGTCGGCTGCCGAGTAGGTATACCTACTCGGCAGCCGCGATACACGCGACATGCGCTACACAGACCAAAAAGTTTGAGACGATGTAATAAAAGTTTCACTTTAAAAATTAAAATACAGTTTAAAATGAACTATTAGACTATTAGCTCTACTACTAAACATAACAAGACTTTCTGCCCACAAGTTTATTTGTATCAGTATTATGCAGTTAGCGTGTTGTTTCATCATTACCTGTTGTTTTTCTTTGTGGACAGATAGAAATTATCACCATCAAAGTTTATTCTTACAAATTATTTTTAAATTGCATTTTAAACACGACGCATCTGTCGCCGAATACACACGCAATCAAAACGTCATTTGTTTCATAAAACGTAGCATATTTTTATATTTTTAACTCTTAACGATAATTAAAATATCCCAATAAATTGCAACAACAATTATTTTGATTTGGCGAAATAAAATCAATCAAAACTTTCCATTATAACACGAAACTATAGTAATATTATAAGAACCAATCAATATTTTATCACTTGCAAGTATAATAATTGCATAATAAACTGGCAATTTAATAATGATAGACAAATTTGTGCAAATGTTTCGTTTTATTAATCGACACTTTAGTTTCGCGTGCAAACATTATATAAATCGTTCACGACCAACACGGGCACTTACAATTTGGATAATGGATAACATAACGCTCAGTTCGTGACATTTGCGGATTATTTCTAGTTAGTCATTTGTAAGTTAGTAATTTGCTGAAGTCAGTATCGATTTCTAACGCTGTGTATTCAACTAAATATAAATAAACGAAAGCGACATACAAATAGATGATTAGTTAGAAAAAATTAACAATAGTTACCTACGTGTCAAGTCCCACACACTCGGCATTACAAACAGTGTAGAAAAAACCGAAGGCGTCCTAAACGCATGGTACAAAAAGTGGCTCTTACGGAACGGTATCGGTCGGCGCGCTCAAAGGCGCCGGCGACCGCTCATTTCACACCATCATCCGATAAAGCCTCGGCCTGCCATACGTGATCTAATGACAACTACTAAAACGACGCAACCAGTTTTGGAAAACAGAATTTCATCTCTATGAGTGCTAGTTTAAGAACCACTTTGTCTCTACTTATTATTTGTTTTTAAGTTTAATATTGACAGTTGGCTTTACTGTTCTGCAAAAAATAAACAGCAATTATTTTCTGTTTCCAATATTTATAAATATATAAATTTATTCCTTATATTTTATTTCTACATTAATTAACAATTATTTATAAGTTACATTATCGTTCATCACCAATCTTGTAAGTCAGGTATCCAGCGAGCGAGGGGCGGGCGGCATACAATAGCCGGAACTGCGGCGGGATGTCGTGATGTCACCGACAATTTTCTAAACCTTCATTCAACTTTCAAGACCGTGTCCCTTGACTTAGAGCCGATTCATTCAGCCGTTTATTCGATTGTAGCCTTAATGTCGCCTTTTACATCGTTTGTGTTCATTCAATTTGCTAACGAATTGATTATTTTAAGATGGGTAATTTATTGTTTTATTAATTTTTTTTTAATAAATCATTCTCATTATTACTTGATGTTGTTAGATATTATTGTTACCTATATATCTATTTTTTAATTTAAAAATGTCTTCAATTTATTTCACATCACACATCCTAATTCCGAAAGCATCTAATAATATAGAAGTAGGTACCTACCTTATTCTGTAATAAGAACAATATTTTGATCTCACCTTGACATTTTATCATATGATATTTGTCGTAAGTCTAAATATTAATGTGATTGATAGCTGTTATACATAAATAATAAATTTAATTAATATAGGACATATAAATATTATGATATACGTTTCAAAATATCTCACATAAGATAAATTAAGGAAGTATTAAAACTGCTGCGAATAAAACTGGACTTATGACACAGTTTTATGTCTTGCATAACATCAAAAACATGTTATAGATTCATTGGTCAGTTATGTAAATAAAAATATCGAAAACAAACAAAACAGAAGGGTTTTTAAACAGGAAGGATACTTTTTCACAATAAGTTTCAAGATTGAAAAGCACCATGTTTTGGTATTGGACCGCAAGAACCAAAGACCGCTTGTCTTAAACAAATTTTTGAAGGACTCATTTAGATTAAAATGAGTTACTTTGTTATAGAACATAAATAAAAGCAAAGCATAATAGATACATAATATTCAAAAATGTAGAGAAAATTGTTTCATTTTTCAATCTTATAACAATAATATGATGTCTCATGAGAAAAAATAAAAAGCTGTCATATGGATTTCGTTAGAATAAAGTTAGAAACTTAGAAAAATTCATCAGGCGAGATCGTGGCCAAGCGCTTTCTATCGTACAATAAAAAAAAATATATTCATTTCTGATGCCCAAGGGTTTGACGTCAAAGTTCCCCTTTGCGAATAGCCTGTATATAATAATCACAAATTAATATTATACGTCTCTAAAACTCATATCACGGCGAGATAATTACACATAAGGATGTTAGGAAAACAAAAAAGTGTGCTGTGAAAGGATGGGCACAATGTGTTAGATATTAATTCCCAAATTAGAGGTTACGTTGTTTGTTACAAAGGTGTTCGGACAAAAACTTCGACAGAAGTGCTAAGAGACCGATTATTATTTAAGGTTTGTAATGATCCAACTCAAACAGCTGCCTCAGCAAATATTTATTATTGGATTGGTAACTTAAAAAATGTTGATGCACAAATAATAGTAAACAATGTGTGCTTTGGGCTAACTCTACAAATATGACTTGGGGTGTTATCTCAATGTTTACCTTATAGAAAATAAAGACAATATATATTTTACACTATGAAAATGTAATATTGTTTATTTAATGTTTTACATACTGGACTTTACCTCATTGTTTGTATTTTTTTTTATTCGTTAGGTTATTTAGCTCTAGGTACATGGTTAAGGAAGTTTTTGCTCTAGCTACATTTAGATGGTTACTAAGGTTCCCACCTTTGTTCAATACCATGCCATATTCAAATCTACCAATATTTCAAATAAGTATCAGCTTTCTACCTTTAACTGGGAAATAAGAAATACCTATGTACTATACTACACTTAATTTCCTCTCAAATTTAAATTATAGATAAAAGAAAATTCAGTAAGACTTGAATAAATTTACCTTATATCCATAATTCCTTCCTACCTACTTCGTAAGTTTTACCGACAAACCATTCAAATTACCCGTTTATTAAAGCAATGGAACATAAACATGTTGAAATTATCCGTCACTTAACAGTAAAAGATATCCACAAATATGTTACAATTGGTAAAATATTAGCAATGTATCTGCGCACAATACCGCCATTAATAATTTTGTTTAGCATTGTTGTAAATGATTTACGCCCGAGACGGTGCATGGATATCATTTTGATTTATGACACTTTAATGGATCTTGTTACTAAGTTAAGAACATATTGTTTATGCTCTAACGCTAGTTTGTGGAGGAAATAGATTCTTGGAGGAAATCAAGTCACACTAGAATGAGCGTTTGTAAACATCTTTATCGTCTCGTAATCAAGGAATATTCTATTTAGTTTATTTGTAAATTAAGTAAATTTGTTTAAATAAGGAATACATTTATATATATTTCTTTAGTATTTACTATTTATATTGTAAAAAAAACTGAATATCAAAAATAATGTAACAAAATTGAAAAATAAATTGTCACTGATATTTTTGGAGTTTTATTTTATAAACAATTGATTTCTATGAACCCACCCACCATTTTTAAAATAATAAAGCTTAAAACAATAATACATAACCATCTAACTCTATCCTACTTGTTTAAGCTCAAAATTTAAAAAAAATATTTACAAATTTACCTACCTTCAACGTAAAACAGATATTAAGAAGGAACAAATTACTATTGGATTAATTTAAATAAATGTGTTTATATGCTATATGTAGCGTATCAGTATCTAAGTACATACACATTTCAAAATAAAATATGACCAACCATTTTTTATTTTAATTTATTCGTCCAGCTTTTTTGTAACTGCTACTATGTTGTTTTTAATTTAAAAAAATTTAATATTTTCCAAGAAAAGTTAAATAATTATAAATATTACAAAATATAGGCCAAAAATACTATTTTTTGTTTATACTCATTAAACTTATTGTTACTAGGTTTTGCCCGACTCTTCGAATGAGATCGAATCCACCTGAAGGCACAAAAAATTGCAATAAAATCGGTCCAGCCACATATTATAAAAATCAAAACACATTCTTGTTAAATATGAACAATGAAAGCTGAACTGTAGACTGCAGCTGACTGTAGCTGTCTGTAAATACTAGGAGCAAGTGCTAAATCGATAAATCCTGTTTAATGTCCGTATTAAGTCAACTCACCGTTCTCTTACAGGTGCAGTATGATTCAGTATGCCCTAGATAAATAATTAAATAAAGCAAGTTTCAATATAATTAATTTTATTCATAAATAATTAATTTACGTTGGAACTTTATCTCCCAAATCTAATAAGATCTGTGCCACTATTGTAGTTTAACTTATTGTAATACAATTTATCACATTCCGACCAGCCAGTTTGAAAATTCCTTTAAAATATTTTTTATCTGTATTAGTGGCTAATCAGGGAGGCAATGACTCGACAATTGTTCAAGTAGCAATATCACGACCTATTAGATCACAAATGTGGGTCGTTGCGGTCGTTACAGCGTGAAACGGACCACCTCCGCGTTCATTTTTTACCATTCAAAAATTTCTTCTCTAACTCAAACCCCCCACGAAGGATTAGGAACTTTAGTAACACTTCAACACTCCGGTAAAAAGCGTAATAATCTGATTAAATTTATCGTTTACCACCCAGATAGAATAACCAAGTTGAACAAATTCAATAAAACAAGATGTACCATAATAATTGTTTCTTTTAATATACTGCTTACAACTATAACAATGAAATCTATTTACAAAGCGAATAATATTTAAGCTTATCTAGGTACACTATAACGACAAGACCAAATAAATACGATTTACAATTTTCCATAACTTCACTAACATTAAAACATGGAATGTTCACTTGATAGAATATTTACAATCACTAAATAAATAAATTATTATCATCACTAGCACGAACATTTATTAATTTTTAAGTACGTCTATATTTGAGATCACTTAAATATATGTCGTTGATTATGAGGTTGCTGGTTTATAAAAACTTTAAATCGATTAGCGTATTTAGGCCTCTCACAACACCGTCGGCTAACACGCGAACCTTAAAATCTACGAATACTAACGGAATAACCAAAGACTATTTACATATAGGAACAAAATAACTTATTATATTTAATTTAGGTTAATAAATATTTAACGGGAACCAAAGAAGAATCGTGTTAACTTGAATATTTCTCATAAATCTGTACTTACAACCTAGCATTGCACATGTTGTAACAGTTCACAAGATCTTGGTGATGTCACGCGACGGGAAGCAGCGGTGGCTGCAGGTAGCAGGGACGGAGGGCATGGGCGGCCGCTTGCAAGAGCTCTGCCTGGTACCTATGTGCTGCCAGTATGTACGGTGAGGGCATCGACAAATCCAACCTCGGAATGGGAGGCATCACTTGCATTGTTATCATCGGCTGAGGAGGTGACGGTGACGATCTAGGTGGTTCTGGCTCCAACAAGGCATCTATTGTAAACGCTCTTCGTGGTCTCTCCCGTGGTAAAACTGTCACAGCTACTTCAGGTAATTCAGCGGGTTCAGGACTCATTTGCGAACACATTGGCGGCGTATACAAACTTGCGCTGGGCAATGCCGACGGCGGAGGTGGCGCATTCGCTTGCCGAGCCAAAAATGCCCTATTAAAACTTGCAAGGGCGGCCAATTCAGCATTAAGATTATCTTTTTCACCTTTCTGCAACTTGAATCTTTTTCTGCGTCGCAATAAGGAACCGTTCTCGAACATATCGAAGGCCTGAGGATGCAAAGTCCAATAAGCTCCTTTGCCAGGTCTGTCCGGTCTTCGTGGCACTTTCACGAAACAATCGTTGAAAGAAAGATTGTGTCTCAATGAATTCTGCCATCTCTGCGTGTTTCTTCTGTAGTAAGGAAATCGGTCCATTATAAACCGATATATCTCTGATAGCGGCAACATGCGTTCCGGTGAACTCCATATTGCCATTGCTGTTAGCGAAATGTAAGAATAAGGTGGTTTTTGATCACCATACGATTCACGTGATGGTCGCGGCATGGTCACTTCCACTGAGGACCGGCAACAAGATTATGTTACAAAATGAATTTGTGTAACCGGCACAGCGTGTAGTCACGTCACTTCGATGCGAGGTGTGAAAAAGAACTGAGGCGCGGAGAGCTTGCCGGTTGATCCGCCCGCCTTGTAGGGGTCCCACTGTGTATGAGTAGAGCCGCTAGATTCTCGCTTTCGATTGGCTGGGTACGCGACCAATGGGAAACGAGAACTTTCAGGTATGATGTCGGCTCACTAACAAGGAATTTAAATTGATATTATGTTTATATTGCCTCCAAACATCCTTTGTGATGACACCGCTTTTTATTTAGCGTATGTAAATTACAATGATACAGAAAAAGAGATTTGAATTATGCACCAATTCAACGATGAATGTATATTATTATGTAGTCTCAGTAGGTAGGTATAACAAATTGCACTCACTGCAGTTTGAATAAATTAGTTATGATTTTAATGAAAATAATGCAGTTTCTAAACATTGTGTTACAAAAATATAATATATGCAGATCTGGTACTTCAGGTGTATTTTAAATATTGCTTGTTGTAAAAAGTCATCGAGGAAGGACTCCTTCAGGCTTCAACAGACGAGTATATTTTAAATATCACATTTTACCAGCTAAAATACTTTATATTTTACATTGAATCACATTAAATGAAAGCTTGCCGGTAAAGAATTATCTTGATGGTAAATATTTATAGAAAGTAAGTATACACAGTTTTTGTACGAACCAACGATTTAGAAGTAACAAAAAACGAATCGGACACGACTAATTTTTTACTTCCTAGACACAGAAGGTGACTGAACTGTAACAGTCAGGCTAAAATAAAAATAAGGCTTTACAAATAACACAATAAAAGATAACTCTTCTGAAGACCGGTGCGAATCTTTAAGTTTGAGTTTAAAAATACATAAATAACATTAAACTCAAATATTTGTACATATTCAACAAGATTTCTTTTGAGAAGCTTTTATAGTACCTAGTTCTTATAGGGTACCTAGTGGTTATTATTATAAATATGTATCCCAACATATTGATAATTAAATTTGAAATATTTGTGTATCAATTCGACTACCACTGTAATAAATTATTATTATTTATTTATTTAAATAGGTACACATCACAGCTGACAATTTATTATGCCATCAATAAAGGTATTTACAATATCTACACACCTTTGGTGTTGAATACATACAGGTTTCAAACACCAAATTACAATATACATATACATATTTAGGTATATATATATATATATATATATATATATATATTATAAACACATTTTCAATGGATTTTTTTTTAAAACGATTACCTAAAGAAATACCCAAATGTGCATACAAACACTTGCCGCAATCAAACTTAAAAGTGTTGTTTTAAAACAGCGACTAATTTTTATGAAGTAGAAAGCACGATAAAAAATGTAGAGTCAGAATGATTTTTTACACTTTATCACCTACATACTGGAGAAAAGTAAACAAAAGTTTTAGTCTGACATTAATGAAGTGGACATAACAAGTGCGTGTGTGAAATAAGCTTGATATGAATTTGACTGCCATTTAAATAAAGAAGCTCTTTATTAAAAAAATCTGTGGAATTTCTTGTCTAAAAATGTTGCTACAATATTCGTGGTAACCTACTTACTTCCAAGTTTTTTTTTAATTTTAACACCACGTTTTAATTAATAGAAATCGCCTTGATTAAAATAAGGCGAGTCATCTTCCTAATACCTACCTACTACTTCACTACATAGTACCTATAGTAGGTTTTAGACAAAGCGGGCGAAGCCAAGGGCGGTAAGCTAGTAAGAAATACAATTAAAAGCTCGACGAGAAAAAAATATATTTGTGCAAAAATATTTTTCATAATATCAATTATCATAATTACTTAATAAACATTAGGTAAATACAAATGAATATTTGTATGTATAAATTATTATAAATTTATAAGTTACTTATAGTATCTACATATAGTACATATAGTACATATAGTAGGTAGTACTATATGCATTTGCTACTTCACTTGTATACCTTCTTACTAACAAACAGTTACTACCAGTATTTTTGGAACATTACTTTTTACGTTTACTTGGAACATTGTCGTTATACACCGTAATTTTGATAATAAATAAAGAGAGTAGTACCTAAACATGTAGAGTCTATAGAATATAATTTTCAACATCTTTGACTCTTAAAAAATAAAAACCGGCCAAGTGCGAGTCGGGCTCGCGCACAAAGGGTTCCGTAGCAGCAAATATAATAAATTACAGTTAAATCAACCTATCTCAAAAACTATAAGAGATACTTTGATCAAACCAAAAATCGTTGAAAGAGTTAATTAGCATGCATCACCTCTATTTTTTTTAGAATTTTATACCCCGTAGTTATAAAAATAGAGGGGGGGGGGACATACTTTTTACGACTTTGAGAGCTGATATCTCAAAAACCGTTCACTTTAAGAAAAATGTTTTTTAGAAAACTTTATATCATTTTAAAAGACCTTTCCATTGATACCCCACACGGGTATGTACATCGAAAAAAAAAATTTCATCCCTCAGTTACATGTATGGGGGGCCCCACCCCCAATTCTTTTTTTTACTATTTAGTGTCATATTTTTGTAGCGGTTCATACAACACATATTCCCATCAAATTTCATCACTGTAGTACTTATAGTTTCCGAGTAAATCGGCTGTGACAGACGGACAGACGGACAGACGGACAGACGGACATGACGAAACTATAAGGGTTCCGTTTTTGCCATTTTGGCTACGGAACCCTAAAAAAGAGCAACCAACAAATATTTTTAGTATTATGAGAATACAATTGATAGAAAGTTACAAAGGGTAGGTTATTAATTATAGGCAAAGGACTTAAAAAGCTTCATCTGAAGGCTAATCAAACCTTAATCAAATACTATGCAAAGATATCCGAAAAGTACGTATGCCGGTATGTAGGCACCTAATTACAGAATATTGTAATCACTGTGATTAGATGATAGGTTCCTATAACTTTAGCCTACCTATAGGTATAATGTATTTACTCAGTTAGCTCTATGTGAATCTAACATTTTAAAAACCACCAACACAAGTCACACCTCATGTGAAGCATGTAGGTATCATTTTGATGCAAACATTTTGGATTTATTTTTCACCAAAAGATACCTACATAAAAATATTAACTTTTAAAATATTCACTTTCGAAGTATACCTACATAAAAATAACTGTAAAATCAAAATATTATTCATAAACACGTAATACTAATTTTACCCGAAACGTTAAAAGTAAAAAGACAAGTATTATAATTGGAAATAAAATTATATCGATACAAATATCTCGGTCATTTTTCTTCTCCACCTTTTATAACGTCATATATACGCATTTACCTATATTTTATTAAGAATTCTATGTCTAGGTAATAGAGTTGAATTTTAAACAGCATGGTATTACATATGCTGTTTTTGTATGAAGCATGTAAGCATGCGAGCATAGCGCGAGTGCTGCGAATTCGTCACGGATGCTTATCGAGCGGGCAGTCGATAAAGGCGGCTTGTCGATGTTTTATTATTAGAGGGAAGCAGCCGGTAATCACCCACGCTTTCCACGAGATCTCATGGGATTCATTACACTAGATGTTTATCTTTGTACCGTATGACCGCATGAGGTAATTGAAAATTTCAAAGTAATTGCGCTTATGAGAATGTACTAAGCACTTATATCAACACATTATGAAATTGCTTTTGTTGAATTTGAATCCAATTTGACATAATTCTATTTTAGATTAATGAAGTTTTATCTATTTGGTTTACTGTTATCTACATACGTAATGTATAGATAATTATTTAACTGAAGTACTTATGTAACGACGTATGGTTGGAATTAAAGACTAGAAGAATTATCTAACAATCTTCTTGAAACTCTTTAATTTAATACGCTTGATCGCATTAAAGAAAGAGCAAAGGCGTATAATTTTAAAACAAACATTAAGTGGAGAAGTGACGTATAATTACTAGGATTTTTCATTTTTATATTTAATATTTGCCTATACGTTTATGGAAATGGCAAAGAAACTGTAAACATATGACAGTTGAACATAATTTTGATAAGCGGACCATTTGATAACTGCATTATCATATTATCAATTCCATATTCATATTATGTCACGGCAAGACTTTAACTAAGATGATGAAATTAAAACTAAATAAATTATGTTTTGATTAATTTACTACTCTAGTCTCTACGTCAAAAAAGCTCAACGCATACTCGAAAATCATTATTCAACAATACAGATCGAAGCTGCGAAATAGTAAAATCATGTCCGAGTCACGCTCCCAGTGACAGCACTTCTCCATTACCAAAGCCAAGACATTCGAGATAATTAATTCTAAACACCATCTCGAACTTAAAAAAGCTCTCAGGGTACGTCCGTCGTTACTTGCATATTTTTTTGTTTGAAACGAAAAATTTTTTCGCGCGCCCTCGCGATTTGGCCAGAGGGTGATTTATGATAAAAGTTATAAGCGGCATTTTTAATATCAACGAGCCTTTTAAGCCTGCGCCCTTTATAGATGCCGCGGCAGATAACCTAATTAACAAACGTTATATATCATTGGTCGCGGCTGAGCGCAAATATGAGCGTGTGTTCTTACTGGACTGATTTAATTGGATTTACTTGGGTTAGCTCGAAACAGTTAAGGATATTTACACTAAATGCTACATTTCACAAATAAAATTAGATATAGTACAAAATTATTTATAGTTCGCTATTAAGATTACTGCTGATTGCTTTCTTATTAACTTACTAGGTAATCTTTAAAGTTTGCGGAGTGTTTGAACGATAGCATTTCCCATTTCCTTTGCAAACAAGAAGCCTGGTAGAGATAACTGCTTTAACCAATATGACAGAAACTTTTAACAAAATCAGTACCCACACTCATTTTGTAACATGTCTTTTCATTTCATATGTAATTTATGCAAATTAATTAATTGGATATTATTACCCGTTTTGAATCTGTATGAAAAATTAAGAAATAAAGCAGCAGCAAAATTTTAGCAGTTGGTTTTCCCATGTGATAATATTATCATTTATTATGTATTTAAGATACCTTTAGATAATGTGTTACAAAAACACACGTACCTATTTATGAAATTTAATAATTGTTATGACTAATAACAACATAGCTCTATCATCCATGTAGAGATTAATTGATTCCCTCAACCTGACTGACTCCACAGTATGAAGCAGAAAAACACCAAATTCCATACAAAAATGAAACAAAAACTATCCAATAAATAACAGCAGCGTGTTCAAAGCAGCCACGATACAAAACAGAAGGTTCGTGTATACTGTATCAATGTTTATGTTAGTTTTGCTTTACAACGACTGTGCAAACGAAGTCACGTCAAGTCGTACCAATCACTGCGAGGGATTTTGAGACTTTCCTGGTGTAGATTATACAATGCTGACGATTATAAAATGTGTAATACAGTTTTGCAGTGGCTTTTTATGGGATTTATATTTGGATTTTTTTTTTCTTTGGAAAATAATTTCTTCTAAGCATCTTCTTAACTTAATATATTATGTACTTGCTTTTTAAGCTAAATTTTTTGTTTGCCCTCTACACTCTATCTAATTTATACCTAAACTTTTTTTATTAGATAGAGTATCCCTTGTGCATAATTTGCTGAAAATATCTTTATACACATTTCATTCCACTCCAGTTTAAAGTCAAGTACATAACTATGTTACCTACAGTTAAAACAGTAATTTAAAATTAAGAAATGAAAGCGTGTATAATAAATTAATAGCCTTTTAATATTCTTATAAGAAATCTTAAAATCAGGACGCGTAATCGATCAGATAACAAGATTCCTTACCGATAAGAAAAGCATGGATTTTACAAAATACAAAAAAATTCACGTCTAATTTTTGACCATAAGACTCATAACTAAAAAGATATAGATACAAATCCGAAAAAAATACGTTTTTTTTTTGCTATACTTTAGAACTATACATAAATCGAGCATTGTATGCTATTCAAGCGATATATGTATTTCACTGGGCAACACTTGCACGAAGCTTAAATACCGGTCGTCGGAAACGGAAGCGTCGGTACAAACTGATAATGAATTCGCGAGGGACGCCGCCCGCCGCCCTAGAGAACAAATTGCCAACTTCGCTTTTGCAGTTTGGCTTCGTAATTAGATCGTGTTAGCTTTTGTTTAGTTTGCATTGATTTCTTGTGTTTGGTTGTAAAATGGTTAAAATGCGATTAAATACTAAGTACCTAGTATGGACGTATAGTCTATAGATATGTGACAGTTTGAATGGTTACAGTTAATTTGGACGTGTTCAATTACCTAGGTACAATTTACTTTATGTAATCCTGATAATACTTTTAGTCTTAAATGTCTATTATCAGTTCTTAAACATAAAAGTATACGTATATTTACATAAAATTTCCCATGTGTATTCTTTCTGTTACCAACTCAAATATTATAGGCAAAACAAATCAATAACGCTCAAAATATTCGCTCTTAAAAAGTCTGGTTCTTCATCTAGCGTAAAATTGAAAAATCTTAATGGCTACATACAAATTGATTTTATCGCGAACGCAGCAAAAACATCAAAGACGCGGCACTTTAAATTTCATTAATACAAACTTTGAGTAACATTTTTTGATAATTTTTATTAAATTTTACGAACGCGATGCAAATTGAAATGCGCTATAACGCTAAGAATGGTAGCTGATGTTGGTAACATTTAAAATTAGTGAAATTGATATCAATAGCCTAGCCTGAACCTGTAATCCTTTAGTGCTAATAGCCTAGTGTAGGTAAGCAATAACTTTGATACCCATGAAATTAACAAACGTGAAATATATAAATCACGACTATTTTTATTTTGTTTTTGGTAATAATGTTCAGTAGAAGTGGGTAAGTCGTTACAAAATATTAATTAAAGCTATCGCGATTATTGTTGAAATAATAATTGTTATTTCACAAAAACAGAATAAAAACTAGTGATAGGTAGTAAAATGTTTAGTTTTATGAATATGTAAAAATTGAGTTTACATTCTAATTTTTAAAATTAAAAGGATTTTTTAATGCGTTGATTCCCGTAGAGCTGTAGTTTAACTACATAATGAAAAAAAAACATAATGAAAAATGCACCGACTTTCTATCCAATAAGCTTAAGAAACAACAAGCAATTTATACCATAAATATCATTACAGCCGAGTAAGTCAAAACCAATAACGATACGAAATTAAAATTGCCGAATAATTCAAAGTTAAAATAACCCTAATTACCCTCAATACAAGATCACGAATACAGTAGATACGTACAGCCGCGATTAGAAATCGTTCATACACACGTCCGAGTCCTACAGTTTGGATAATTGTATAAAATTCAATTTGGTTCGGAGCGTTGCTAGCGACCACAAAATCGCTCACCAAACACTAAGAGCCGCAAATAACAATTATTGTGTTGATTACGGCACCGCGGCGCGTCTAATAATTCACTCTAGGTTCTAAACTCTGTAATTACCGCGATGGAAATGTCGGCTCACCGTTTGAGATAAAAATCAGACTCGGAACACGCCGCTTCGTTTCTCTGCCCTTCATAATTGTAGTCTTTTATACTAACAACTTAAACATTTATTTATGTTAGTATCCGCGTTCTGTTATCGGATATGGTAATGAGAAATGAAATTTGTAGCGTTTTGTGATATTTACTATGTTGCGTTGTTGTGAATCATTATTGTTAGTATATACATACTAGAATATCCGCCTTCGACTCATGGTGGATATTCTGTCGAAAAATATCAATATATACCTGCCATATCCGATAACAGTATATTTGCCAGTGTTACTGACAAAAATCCATGAAGAGTCAAACGCTGAACTTTTTATTTGCGTAACAAGATTAATACACATATTTAATTGAACTCTCGTTTACTGAATAGTGCCTACAATGCACATACGAGAAGCCCTTCATTTCTTTTCTCATGATTGTCCAAACAGGCTTCTGTATGAACAATATAGGTAGGCACACGTTTTTCTAAACATACGAGAAATGACGTAGAGAACTGATGTAGAGTCAATATGGGTACAAAGCTTTTTAATGTAATTAATTATAATTTTTAATCAATCTTACTAATGTTTCAATCACAAAATTAACTCAACCTCTCTAATAACGATCATAATATAGTTTTTCCACGATTATAGACCTCAAAACAACTCTACAAATTTTGGAACACTTTGTAGTTGAGCTATTTAGGCAAGCAAGAGCAAAAGCTAAATTTTACTTAACATTCAGAGTAAGATGTTTCAATGTTTAGTAACTATTTACTAATAAGAACAGACAGATACACCATTTTAAAATTTTTCTGAAATCAGGAATGTTACACGTAAAACAATAGTCACCTTCTGACGTCTACCATCTCGTATCTTGAAAACGTTTAAGACAAAAAGTGTTGTACAAAAAAACAATTGCGTCCAAAACAAAAAAGAACATATTAGAAATACATTAGAGTATAATGTATAAACAAAGTTGGAATTAGGTTACGGATAGTTTGTTCAACTTTCGAAGAAGGCGGCTCACAAATTACAAGGCGCCCCTAACTACCGCTCTTGGGCCAATTTCACGCGAAGCTGTTGCCCAAACATTCGAATTAGTCTATAATAACTCCAATTCACTTGTTTCTAGTTCTGTTTGCAGCTGGAACTTTGCGTCTAACTTTTTGTTTAGTTTTAATGTTGTTTTGGTAAAGCTGAAGAACCTTTAACATCTTATTGGCGAATAATAACAAAGTAGTTCCGATCGGTCGTAAATAATATGTTTAATTTACTTATTAAATTCAAATAAGTTCAGCTTAACTAGAATCATAATTTGAATTTTGAAATTTAGAAAATCGATTGTAACTCGTAGATAATATTTTTTCAATTTATGCATAATAAAATTATAATATCGACATTTAAAATTTAAATAACCAAATTAGATAGATATTATAATCCATATGATCTAGCGAAATAATAGTCTATTAAACGTAGTATCTAATTAGGCAATTAGTATAATGAAACTAATTGCCATTATTAATATATATCGATGAAACGAATCTAAATGTATAGTTAATTATGATTATTAATTTAACAAAATTAATAAGCTTCGCATAACACACAAACCTTTTTTCCTTTGATCGCATCCGAATAAATGTTGATATTTATCATTTAGGCAATTAATAATTACATACATAGAAAGGGTAAAGTAAAGCACATTCCACACGATCGGGCAGGCGTTTGTGTGGAAGGTATTCGGTAGTGCGTGTCACAGGTCGTGTCTATGGCCATCAATCTTGTCCGTTTAAGTTTAGAATAGATTTCTATGTTCGGTGTGAAAAGGCCGCGTTCGCGCCGAAACAAAACACGCCAGCACAATGAGAGAGCGGGCGATCGCGCAAATGGTAAAACGAACAGACGCCATTGTAAGATTCACAAAAGAAAAGCAATCATTCGACATGAATAAATATCTTTGAATAATGATTCTCGCTTCCTATAATGAAATGTTTTATGTATCGAAATTATCGCTTATAAATCACTATCACAACATTTTGTTAATATTTAACGCCTGTTCCGTAAATCGTTTCATTATATCGGTTTACGTGTCAAGTGATCATCAATGAGTTTTATATTTTTCTAACGGTTAGCGAGAAAGTATTGAAAAATGGATGATATTAATCGTTGCCATTATTTACAGGAAGCTATTTTCCTATTAATTAAATTAATAAGCCGTATATAGCTAATCGTCCGGAGCAGAATTTTACATTGTTTGCTTTCAATGTAAAATATAATTACTACCTACCTACGTATTTCTCACATTTTTTATAACTATGCATGACATTTATGGAATAAAACAAGCTAATAAAATGTGATACTGTCGAACCGGTAGGTGCAGTAGGTATAGAGTATAGACTATAGATTTTCAAGTATGTACCTATATTATTAAATCTTCGTACCTATATAGGTACCTATATGTCTTATTCAAATCATGTTTTCAATCTAGTAATAGATATAATTAGAAGAAGTCATTAAAGTTAGTGCTTATACAAGAAAATCAATTATCTCCCTAGGTACCCATATTTCCGATTATTATAGGTGGTAAAGAATTTAATAGAACATAAACATTCCAAGCGTCTAGTTTCATCTAGCTACTTATATCTAATAGCATTAATTACTAGATACCGTGGCGGGCAGCGGAACGAAGCGGTATATTGGAGGGCCGAAGGACGGCACTCACGCTCCTCCTTCGGTAAATCAATTTCATTTAATTCAATTTAATGCGAGTTTCCTCCCGGACGCTTACCGTCACGCAACTCTACGCAATGCTCTTAGCATTTTTTCATTGACGTAAACGATTCTTAGTGCTTTGGGATTTGTGAACACGTAAGAAAAGTTTGATGAAAATAAAAATAAGGAATACATTTTGTGTCATTAGCGTTAGACACAATGTAGAGAAAAATCAAAAGAATCGATAACATATCGTAGATAGGTTCTCTTCAGCAATAATCATTTCACATATTCGTCAGGTAGGTATTTAGAGAATATTATCATCATGAGGTTATGTTACATAATACTTTACACTGCTGCGAAATTGTCTGTATATCACAACATTAACCGAGTGCGTCACTAGATGCAAAACAATATGGATGTATTGAGTTTATATAGCTAATTCAGTAGGGTTAATTGTAAGGATTAAGGAATATTCTTTACTATGCTGTGATACTTTGTATTCGATAATTCTAGTATTCTCCACCTTAGTTAGTAAGTATTTTTATTGACATTAACATTTTATCGATCCAGAAACACCAAGACTTCTCAATCCATATTACGGATGTTGATAGTCAATACCACAATTCGAACACATCATGCAAACGGACTAAAAACTAATTCAATTTGTTCCCATTAAATTGAATTTGATGTAGCATTCTTCGCCGTAGCTCTGCCACAATAGAGAAGCAGTGATGACCGGCGACCACACAGCCCGTCACGTTTCCAATGAGATCGCGATGACACCCTTGAAATGTTTTTAATAGCGTGATTTATAGAGCAAATTAAACATTTGACTTGCCGTGAATTCGTTGAGTAGATCAGTCACGCACGGACATTGAGAGGCTGCAGTGGACAAGATGTACTGTCGGGCACTCAATATGCTTTTAAGAGAGACTTATTCCCCTTAGTCTTAAATTGGGAAGTTACCTATATAGATGGCAATTGTTTTTGTTTATTAATTAATGCATGATATCAACATATTTTTTGGTGACACCCCTTACGGAAGGCCCGTGTCCCAGCAGTTGGAACATTATGGCCTATGGGCTGATGATGATGATGATGATGATCATTATCATATTATTATATGATAGGTATATGAGATAATAAATTTCTTTAATAATTCTTGTATTTCATGTAGTGTTAAATTAGTTTACTTATACATATAAGTAAAACTTACCTAATTGTGAAAGGCGGGAAGTTCCCAGAGAGCCATATTAATAAATAATACCAGTCATCACTCATTGTTTTAATAAATATCAACGCTGAATCAACTCTATACAATAATCTATATATGTATATATATATATATAAAACTCAAAGGTGACTGATATAGTGATCTATCAACGCACAGCCCAAACCACTGGACGTATCGGGCTGAAATTTGGCATGCAAGTGATGCAGGTAGATGTTAGGACGTAGGCATCCGCTAAGAAAGGATTTCCCGAAATTCTTGCGGGAACGGGAAAAATCGGGGATGCACGTACAAAGTCGTGGGCGGAAGCTAGTTATCTATACACAAAAAACTTTTATCAAATTAAATCCATGGTTCCTATAATAAAAGGATTCTTTGAGGTGGAAAGAACAAAATTTATAAATTTCTCTACATTTACCCCTAAGCGGGTACGTACCTATATGAGTTTTAATGCAATTTAAATTGCATGGAAACTAACCACCTCATAATGTATTTTGCTAGGATATAACTACAAACAGTATTCAGTGTGCGACTGTACTCATCCCTCAGATCGTCACTGCATTAGCACTGCTCGACGCTACTTAATACGCGCTACCTGCAGCTAAGTCTGTTTTTACGCGCGTGTGCGTGAGAACCGACTTTGATCTGATATCTAATGCTGTGTCCACACGGCTACGCACAATATTTACCAAGTAAGTCTACGATACCCATCAAAGACGAATGACTTTTGTTGCGTATAAACGCAGCGTTGTTACGCTGCGTTTATACGCAACGAAAGTCTACACTCTACTGTCTTTAAAGTAGTGACAAGGTATGTTTACCTTGTCACTACTTTAAAGACAGTACCTACCTAAAGCCTACCTACTTACTACATTTTTGGCGATATTCGTCCGTTTTTTGAAAAAATAATTCGATTTTTTTTTAAATAATAGCTTGAAGTCTGGTAGGTGGTCAGCCACCTACCAGACTGCTACTAGGCATCCTTGCCTCGTTTAAGACGTTAAGCTGTCTGTTTTACGCCAGATATTTCTCCGGCCATACCTATATTGATCTTACGTTCCCTCAGACTGAAAAAGGGTACATATGTTTGCGCTGATACTTTTGAACTGTAATATTATGCGTATAGGTTGACAAAGGACTCAGAAGGAGGACAGGACTTTTACGGGACAAATACTTTTTTTTACTTACCTAGGTAGGTGTTTAATGTTTTGTCCGGTAAATCATGCAGTTTTTTGAATCAATTATTCCGATCAGACATTTTAACGTAAAGATAAAATAAGCTAACAAATGAGAAAATTAGACTCAAGTTTAGGCATAAAATGATGCGTTAACTGATCTTTAAACGTCCGTAGTAAATAGTTTATTAGCCTACTGTGCACTAACCAGACCGGAACAACTAGATTTATTTACCCGCTGTGAATCTATACAAACCGCTATATATTTTTTGCTATTTGACATACATATAGATTGTCACGTTAGCATTTTTATTACATGAATAACTTTAATGAAATATCGCTTTTAATTTAATATAAAATAGATATCAATTTTAGACTTCCGTGTTACACTTTTAAATTAAAACGTTTATATTTTCTACAAACAAGTCCCGCAACTCATTTTACACTACTTAGGTAGGTACTACAATTTTATAGGTATAAAAATTCGTAGGAAAAGTCAAAGGGATGGATTACCATCCGCATTCCGCATTTTATAACTGTGCCTAATCCTCTGAAAATGAGGCTCTAATAAAATGTTACTTCTAATGCTGTACAAGTGTACTTATAGTTCAGGATCCATCGCCCATTTTCGCACTTGATTACTATCAAGCTAATTTTCCGTTAGTAGGTAGAGGTACCTAGCTTTATTTTGATGAGACGCCCAATAGGTAATTTACCTACTGTACGAAACTCTCGATTATGGTAGCTTACAGAGTTAACAAGGATAAAATATTTTGATTTGATGGTTCTCAAATATTTATATATGTATATGTTTATTTGCTATGACGCTTTAGATGATTTCTGCTCTACCTACATTGTATTTTCCCAAATAAGTAGGTACGTACGTAAGTAGAAATATTAAACTGTGAACTTAAAAGTTCACAGTTAAGTTGTATTCAAGATAAATTGACATATTTATAAAAAAAAGTTTAATCTGTAGATATTAGATAAAATATATTCTAGACAACCCTTAAACGCCCAAATTATTTAACTTTTAATTACCGAAACACAACCGAATCCGTGGAACATTAATAACAAAAAACATCTTATATGCTTCCTAAAGTTGGGGTGAAAACGTCACGGTCCGTAATTATTGGGGATGTTCGAGTATAATGGGAAGTCAAAGGCGGCAAATTGTGCCTATCGCACGGATAACGTATGAGGGTAGATCAATATTTATGTTTTCACCTGTCTTCGGTAAGGAAACGAATGCTAGCATGATTTTACCTACAGCTATAAAGACTGCATGTCGATGCAATTTTTACACATTGATATTTTAAATATAATTTTTCAATATAGGTACCTACCTATTGCTTTAATTAATTCATGTGACGTAGGTGTAGGTACCTATTTATAGCGATATCTACTTTCGTTGTGTAACTGATTTTTTTTGTAAGTACATGATAATATATTAATTCATAAGTATTTTTGCTAAAAGGTAGGTAGGTATTGGTTTAGATATACCTATGTACCTATTTTGTGTTATTACCTACACCAAGTAGTGTAGATACCTATATAATATAGTAGTAAATTGCTTTTGTTATAAAAATTGTTTCAATAAAATTAATTGAATGAATGATCCTTCCAAATGTCAAACTTTAGTAGGTATTATCGACTGATTAATCATGTTTAACATAAATCAATCAATACCTTAATATTTTATTCCTCCAATCAAATTATTTAGACACAATTCAATCCCAGTACTACTATGTATATCACAGTATTACAATATTGTGACTATATTCTGTACAAATGTTTGTACCACACGGCGTGTCAACGTATAAACGTGGTATAAACCAAGGCGGAGTCTGGGCGAGGCTTGCACGGCCCCGCCCCGGTTACCGGCAAATATGATAACGAGGATGCCACTAAGAAACCGCATCTCAACTCGCTATCATTACAACGTGATTGACTGCACTTACCGCCTGTTGGTTTTGCTAGCCGCTTGTGACGTCATGTTAAACTTTAAACTTAACATAACATCTAAAGAAAAATAATTGTGGGCATAATTTATATTAAGAATAAAAATGTTTTTTTTTTTATCTATGGTTTACTTTTCTTTTGTATATTATAGTATCTGTAAATTTTGTTTAGGTACTGATTAAAGGATATACCTCTAATAAATTGTTGTGTTTATGACCAATAAAAATTATTATGAATACCACATGAATACGCCTAACGCCATCTGTTAGACGATAGCGATACTATTGTTTCTTTAAACGAGCAGTTACTATTTTCGTTATTTAATTAGATGCGTTCAGATATATTTTTATACGCAATTAAAATATGACTTTAATCTTTTCTTATTTCGATTTACAAATAAATTTTAAAATAAGAAGTCGTGAAAAATTCCCTCCCCAAACACGTGCATGTGGCTAAATAAGTTTCTATTTCAAACAAAAAATTTTGGCAAAGAGGAAATTTTTGTACCAATAAAAAAAAAACAATTTTTATAAAATTAATTTTATTAACATTTTCTTCGTAAAATACATGATTGTGGATGTAACAAGTATATGGGTATCAAAAATCTCAAGGGATGTATATTGTATATTCTGATTAGGAATTGCTAACTAAAACTTGGCAGATATTCACAACTTTGATGTCAGTTCTGGCACTGCTTTAAATAGATCTGCTACCAGGCCAATGTCCGATACCTGAAATAACACGCAAAGCTTAAAATTGATAAATATGTACTATATAAAATTATTGTAAGTATCGTAACAATAAATATTGTCGGTAATTTATTTTGTACTAGATTTCTGCCCGCGTCTTCGCACGCATTTTCAAAGAAATGCCCGCAATCCGCATAATTCCCTTTCCTGAGGGATTTCCGGGATAAAAAGTATGTGTCTTATTCTGGGTCTTCAGCTACCTACATACCAAATTTAATTGCAATCGGTTCAGTAGGTAGTTTTTACGTGAAAGGATAACAAATAAATAAATAAATATTATAATAAATAAATATTATAGGACATTATTACACAAATCGACCTAGTCCCACAGTAAGCTCAATTAAGGCTTGTGTTGAGGGTACTAGGCGACGATAAATATAATATTTAATAAATACATTTATATAGATAATAACACCCAGACCCAAGAACAAATAATTGAGTTCATCACACAAATATTTGCCCTGACCGGGGATCGAACCCGGGACCGTCGGCTCAGTAGGCAGTTACATTACCACTGCGCCAACCGCGTCGTCTAATAAATATCTGTCCATCCGACCTCACAAACTTTCGCATTTAGAATATTAGTTGGATGTATATATTAGTCTCTCCACCTTGTATCGGGTGTCGATAAAACTATTAAATTTTGCTTAATAATTCAAGCCAAGCTCGATCGTAATGTACCTATATTTAATAGCCACAAAAAATTACGTAACAATTTAATAAAATTCTAAATAACTTTTAAATAGTCACATAAATATAGTAATTACAAATAATTATCACACGAAAAGGTAAATTAACTTATAAAAATTCAACCAACAATGAATAATAAAGAAGACGATAAAATTATGTTTTGCCGATAACTTTAATGGCCGCTAGCGACAATTTCAACAATTAAATATGAGCGCAAAGTAGTAATTATCGGTCGATAATTGAGTAATTATACTAGCCGACAGTACTAAATGCTATTGAATTAATACGCAACACATCACGGAGGCGTTACCTCGTACAAACGGGATTAAAAAAATTCGCTTGACATTTGTGCTTGGCGCCATTTCCATGACATTCCGATCGACGTTTACAAATTGTAATGTTTTCATAAATTCGACATGGAAAATATGTTTGTTTATATTTACGCATTTTAAGAGGTTTTGTTCTCAACAAATTCGCAAATAATAAAATTTTAATATTATGTTTATAGTTATCTTGTATTTATACACACTATGCTATTCACATAACACACCAAAAATGTATGCACGACTAATTCACATGTCATTCAAGATCAATTAAGAAATTTTAGCGTAAAATTATATATACACAGATACATTAACACCCGTACAAATAAAAACTTGCTTATTCAAACCTTATGCAATGCATAGATATGATAAGAATAAATAAAGAATAAGGATGTCATAATTTCTTACAAATAAATTTGGAATAACGTCGATGTAACTATGCTCACGCTATGCAATAGGCGCGGAGCGGCAACGTAGCAATTCATTCACAAAATTATGAAAAACATTGAAATTGTCTACGGTTAAACCTTGGTGCTGTCATTTTGACGCTCGTTTGACTTCGTCGAATTTGTTGTGAAGTTTCATCATACGATGTTCTGTTTGTTTATTTTTTAAATATTTATTTGAAATAATTTAAATATATCATTAAATATGCAAGCAAATGAAAGAGAACCCTATCCAATATCCGGAGAACAGAAGATAAACCCACCTTGAGATAGAGAGTTGCCAAATAACTGGTACTCAAAACATACAACTCCAAGCTTAGAAGATTTATATTTTCAACAAAAGTTTATATTATTGTGATAAGTTTAGAAATAAGTGTTTTATGTATGTATGGTTTGGCGCATGTTGTAAATAAATAAATCATTATAAATATCAAAAGGGTTTTTCATAATTTCGTATATTTTGACATTTCATACTAAATTTTCCATTTCAATAGGTACGTAATGAAATTATTAATTTCCTCAACTTTTTCTACTTCTCGTATTATTCTCATTGCTATTATCTCAAATTTAGATTGAAAATAGGTTCTAAAACTTATAAAACACAGCACAATGTACTAAAAAATACGTTGTAACTCAGTTATGTCAGACTTATACTAGGGAGGTAGCCGGAATAAGGACGAAATAGCATTAGTATGAATACTTATTACGAAGTTATGATAGGTTTCATTTATTACGTGTTTATTTGTATGATTTTTCCTTATTCTTACTTTATTCTTTTTATAAAATGTTATAACTCGTTTATTTGTACGGCTGTAAAACTTTTGGAATTTAATAATTAAATGTTTATTACCTGAAAGATAGGCGCTTCAGGGTCTTTATTGATAGCGACGATCGTCTTGGAGTCCTTCATACCGGCCAAATGTTGGATGGCGCCACTAATGCCGACCGCGATGTATAGGTTCTATACATACAAAGAAAATATGATTGTTTATTTATAAATTATCAACTCATACACATAAAGAACAAAATTTACATTCCGTTTGAACTTATAGGAAAATTGGACAAATTTAGAACCATTTCTCCCTTGAGACACCTTGAGCATGGCAATGTCCGCTTGTTTTTTGTTTTTCATGACAAGAAGATATCAATATAAATTAATACAGAATTAATATGAAACAAAAATAATAATTGCAACAAGAAACCGAAAACAAAATTAAGTTAAAAACTACAGGGGCAACAATCTTGCCGGTCTTGTCAGCTAGATCGTACAGCAGCTTGAAGTTGTCACAGCACTTGGCTCAACCTTTTTAGAACGCGTAATAAATGGCAACCGTAACATCGTCACTATCACACCACTGGCTGTAAATAAACAAAAAAAGATGGGTTGCACTCCGGGAGTGCCGGCAGAAGTGAAAACTTGATTACATGTATTAACGTTCAGCATGTTTGATATTTTGGAATGGTATCCGTTACTTCCTTACGCATGGAATATAAAGGCTAAAAAAAAAACATCCGTCTTACGCTTTTTCGATCAGGCCACGTGTCCTGACGCGAGTTTAAGATTTTATACCCAACGCCGCTAAAGAAGTTTTCACTTCAAAAAAGAAAAAACCTCTACGTACAGGGGCAACAATCTTGCCGGTCTGTCCGATCTGCAGGTCGTTGGGCACAAAGCCCGCGTCCACGGCAGCACGGCTCGCACCCACGGCCGCGTTCAGCTTGTCAGCTAGATCGTACAACAGCTTGAAGTTGTCGCCGGACTTGAGACCGCGACCTGTGCGGGTAAAAAAAATAATAGTTAAAAAAAAACTAAAAAACACGCTTTTTGCAAATTGAAAAATGGAATAATTTTATCAAATTAGTGTATTGTCGGTCCTCAATAAATCTACAAAGTTTGAACGAAATCTGGCCGTTTAAAGTGGGTCAAAATCGCGCCCAAAGAAGTCGGTTACAAACAAACATACAAACATACAGGTGAAGCTAATAAAAAGCGTGTAATATTGATATAAATTTAAGATGTTAGAGATACATCTAGATAAGAGTTGATATCTACCTATAATTTCTTCAATATAATTACTAGTAAAATTTTTACTTTTCAAAATTATCGTCAATTTTTATTTTAATGACACCAGAATAGATTTTGAATAAGCACAATTGATTATGGCAAAATAAAAAACATGCTCAGTGTCATTATTGAACATGATCTTGTATTTTTTTTAAGATAAGATAAGATCAATTAAAATACCGTGAATCTAGATAATATTTAAACACATAAAATTAAAAAAAAAGCAGGAATCTTACCACCAGAAACAATATTCTTAGCGCTGGTGAGTTCTGGCCTATCGGACTTAGTAAGCTCTTGCGAGACAAACTCCACTAAATCGCTCTTGTAATTGCCTTCTGGTGCTTTTTCCACTGCAGCGGAACCACCCTCCAGAGGCTCGGGAGCGAAAGCTGTACCTCTAACGGTGATCACTTTGATTTTGTCTTTTGCTTCCAATGTTAGTACTGCGTTTCCTGTTAAGATATTAAAAATATATTTAACAATTCATTGTTCTACTATTTTTATATTTTAGGTATAAAATATGCGTGCAGCAAAACCAAAAGGCTGCTCAAAATATAATAAGTCGAGTCTGATTCAATTGAGAAAAAAAGGAACTAGCAATATGAAGATGCAACACAAATTTATACTTAATCCATCAGGCCCCGGAATCACAGACACAATAGAAAATCTATTGTGTCGCGGTCGGATCTGGCCGCTCGGTGGTTGAGAGGTTAAATTGTGTGTTCTTTAAGTGAGCAAAACCAAAAACGAAACAATATACTGCATGAATAATCTTTATGAGACATATCTATTACATTTTGAATATCCAAAGAATCAAAATAGAAATATTTTAATCACACTTTTTTTTAACTATATTATACATATTATAAGGAATATTTAAATTCTTTATCAGTTAGAGGCATCTCCAGTTAAATAGTAACCGTTATCAGTTTCCTCTTAGCAAAACAAAAAGATAAGGTTTTGAGATAATGTAAACATGTACCAATTTAGTAAGATATTTCATTGACAAAGTGGGATTTAATTTAAAAATATGGTCAATGATAAATTATATCAAGACTGAAAGAAAATGAATATTTAATGGAAATTAATTTCAATATAGTCTACAGAAGTAATGCTAAGTATCGCTATAGTGAACCAATGCTTTATGAATAGATTTAAATAGTAGTCACTTTATTTCTAAATCATAAGTACTCATCATACATACCTGCATAAATAGTCCTTATGAATGTATTCGCATCTTTAACACCAATAATATCAGTAATTGGCGATACATCCAACTTTGCGGCAACCCTGGGCAACACAGCCTTACCAAAAGCAGTGGCTGGTGCCAAGATATGTGTAAAATTGAACTGTTTCTGTGTTGCCAATATTAAGGGGGTCAAGGACTCCGCAGTGAACCCTTTAAATGCATCACTTTCAGCTACAAGCACTTTGGATATACCATTTGCTTTTGCAACAGCTTCAGCTGCCTAAAATTATTATATAATATATATGTAAGCTAATGAAGAAATTTACTTTCAAAAGTTACGTAGCATTGCTTATGAATTAAGTTATTTAAGTAACAACTGGAAAAAGTATGCTATGAAGGCTATGAAGTATATATGTATATTATGTATAAGAGTGGAAGATAGCCAAATTGATCATAGGGATTGGAAAAATCATTTATAATACACTTACTGGGCCGCACTTTGTACCAACAACCAGAACAGAGATTTCACCACCGATCTTTTTTGCAGCACTTATGGCATTTTGAGTGGCTGGCAATAGGGCTTCATTGTTATGCTCAGCTAACACTAAAGTACTTTGCAGACGACGAAGCTAAAATGTAAAATAAATTAGGCAACTTGGAATTTTTATTGAAAATTTACATATATTAAGCATATGAATTAAATAGGTTTTATTATAAACAAACCTGAGTATAAAACAATAATTGCCTGCTGAGTGGCGAAAACATTTTTGTGCTTAATTTGCTTTATAAAACGTAAAATGTTATTTACATAGAACTCTACAAAAGGTTACAAAATAAAAGTCAAAGTCCAATCAAAATCTAAATCACCACTTTAGTGACGTTACGTGTTAAAAGTTACCGATATTTTCGTATTAATTTACCATTAAGCCATAGCATAATCAGAATATTTTTAACAAATACCTAGATTACGATAACTCATTTAAAAAATAATGATTAAATGTAATAAAAAACACATTTGCTGTAGCACAAACATCGTGAAGTTGATCATTTACTTATTCAATCATCAATGTTCATCCGACTATTACCTAGTACCTACTAATAATAGAAACACGGAAGTTTTTAAGTACATAATATGTATAGATATTGTTTCTTAATCTTTCGCGTAAAAACAGCTAATCGAAATGGTATCAAATTTTGTACCTATTTAGGTATCTATTTAGATAAGTGTAATGGATAAGCTGTAGCCCGTTTAGCTGTAGACATAGCGAGCGACGTCGCGGGTTCGAGATAGTATTATTATAATTTAAAGTGAAGTGTTAGTGAAAGTGTATGTACATATGATGTTTCCATAACATTATGTTTGTAGGCTTGTCTTTCCTTGTTGTGTATGATTTTTACTTGTTTTTACACAGATTTTTACCGGTAAGTACCGGTTTACACGTTTACAACATTATTCAGGTAGATAAACGACGTCAGCCTCGGACGTCAGCTGTCAAATAACAAATTGAAATGTATTTGCACCTGTCAAGTGTCAACTATTTGCCAATTTGCCATGTGTCAATTAAACGGATCAGTCTGTCACTCAGTCATTCGGTGTTCTTCGTTAATTGATGTTGTATGTCGCTTTTTAATCTAGAACGCGTAACGTTTAAATTTTAACTTTTAAATTTTAAAACTATTACAAGAAATAAGTATATTGCAATTTTTTTTTAAACAGATTTCGTATCGTTCAATATTAATTATGTCTGCTTTACCCATCGTATCAATAACCAGAAGAGAAACTTTCAGTTCCTGCCACCGATTGCATAGGTAAGTTGGAAAATTAAATTATTAAATATTGTGAAATGTAATTTATTTGTCATTAGTTTAATAATAATTAAGATAAAAAAATCTCAAGTAATGTTATCGTTCAGTTATCGTCCACTAGTTTGTTATAGTATAATAATAATATGTTGAGTAAGAAATAGATAATAATTGTGACCAATAAGTTTTAACAATAATAATATATCCGCAATTCTTTATCTTTAACCTTTTATCTGCTTTTAGCCCTTTTTTAAGTGATGAAGAAAATAAGAAGCTGTATGGAAAATGTAATAATCCAAATGGACATGGTCACAACTATGTTGGTAAGTAATTAATTTATAATAATTTAGAATTGATACATAGTTGCGGTTAGTGTGATTACATGTAACTTGCTGCATTGGTTGATTGTGAATACTCAAGTAACTTTCTATAAACATTTACATGGTTGGTTGCCCAAGAATAATTTCTGATTGATAGACAATGTTCTATATACTCATACATTTACTACAATACATTAATGAGGATTATTATTATATTATATTATATTCAATCAACGGAAAATAATATTTTAAAATTTAATTTGTATTTACTCTTTTTTTTCAACATCGGTAAGTATATGGATAAGTTGAAAAATATTATATTTCATTACTTATCAACAATTTTTCGTAAACAGTTATTTATCTCATTCTTAATTAAAACTCATTATTTATAATTTATCATGCAAGGCATATGTTTAATAAACCAAGACATGCAATAAATTAATTTATGCACAACAATAAATTGTGTAAAACACTGATTATAATTCTTCTTATGTGCTGTGTGAACAATGAAGCTGTTTGACACTATCAATACAATTTCCTTTAAAGTTAATTTATATTTTAAAGAGTAAAATCATTAATAAAATACATAACCTATTTAACAGATATTCATCTTGATAGATTCAGAATTTCTATTATCTAATATTACAATGAATTAACATAACTGGCAGATAGATATTAGTTTTATAAGGTAGTTATGAATTAAATTGTTTTTAGTGCTTGTTACGGTAAAAGGACCAGTGGACCAGCAGACAGGGATGGTAATGAATGTGCATGACCTGAAACAGTACATGCAACAAGCTATCATGGATCCATTGGATCACAAAAATTTAGACCAAGATGTACCTTATTTTAAGGCTGTGGTAAGATATATTGCTATTATTTTGTTTGCTATAGTGAAAAGTACAAAGCACACTATTGTTTCGATCATTGTGCCTATAAAAATATAATATTAAACAAAAGCCCGCGTGCCGATCTATGGCATAGGTCGTCGTGATACTATAACACGAGCCTTTACTCCCTATTTAGCTACTGTCAGTGAAAGTCTTGTCAAAATTGGTCCAGTTGTTCTAGAGGTTAGCTGAAACAAACAGAGAGACAGACAGACAACAATTTAAGAAAATATTTTTTGGTGTATGTAGCTTAAAACGCAGTTATTTTAATTACAAACATTCTCCTAACTATTCATTGGTCTGTTACTCCTATATTATATAGTTATGTAATCTATGTAGATTATTAAGTCTAATGGGTAGACTGAATTTTTGCTAATACCTTGTATAATTAGTTAACGATTTATTAAAGTATGTGAATCATGATAATATAAAAACTCCAAATTTTAAATTGGTGAAATATTCGTAATATATTTTTATCTCCTTCATATTATGTAATGGTTTTATGAATAATGAATTGCTAACAGCAGTAAAACAACAGAAGCATCCCCTTATGTAATTATTATTCAATTGCTCGCTATATTTATATTACAAATCAATTTAATTGAGGTAGGTTAGATAATCTGTTTATTATTGTATCATTTGTATGGCTGCCTTGAAGAGATGTCAAGTTTTTATAGCTTTTCAATGTAAACAAGTAATGTTCATCCAACATTTAATAAATAACAACATCCTATTAATAAATAGGATCTACATACTATCTTTTGTGATTTGCAGGTGAGCACCACTGAAAACTTGGCTATTTTCATATGGGATCAACTTCAGAAGGTGATGCCGAAACCACTGCTTTTGCATGAGGTGAAAATATTGGAAACGGAAAAGAACCATGTTGTATACCGCGGAGGGACTACTTTCCCGCGCAAGAAATTCGACTCCTCTAGCTTACACCCTGGAAACCACAACCATGTCTCATCAGACTCTGATTAGACGTGCTGCAAACTTGGAAGGAAATTGAATCTATTATTTTTATATCCTATGGGACCATTCCATTTCATATTAGCTTAAGTGTTGCCAGATAACCTAGCATATATTTTTACAATTAAGGTAAAAAATATAATTATATATTTTTGAATCCTACTTATTATTCTTATGGATAACTCGCGATAATCAAGGGATTTGTTACGCGCACAGTAATGTTTAGAAGCTTGTTCTTGCCAAAATTATTTATCTGGTACAAGTTACACTTGTTATTCACATGAACACTATATATTAAGTAATAGCTTTCTTATGTACCATGTTAGATGTTATATTGAATCTGACTTTTAAATAAATTTTAATAAAAATACTTAATGTATTTTATTTTAGTCGTAACAAAAAGATAAATTAAAAGGTATGTTTCCATATATTGAGGAGAAATTAAAAACGAATTTGATTAATAGCAAACTATAAAATTTTATTAAGTAAGTAGGTATCTTATTTTACATTGTTGTCTTATTGATAATTTATAAAATATATTAATAGTGCACATAATTGTCAAATGCGTTTCAATTAATGCATGTGTATCACATAAACACTATTTAAATAATCAGAGATTTCCATCAAACATTATTATTTTAAAGAAAAACGACAAATAAAAATAATCAAATCAAATAGAATACAATTGAAAAACAGATCTTATTTCTATCAGTTGAAATACTAACACATTGCTTTTAATCACACTAAATTATAATTTAACGCATAATATATAACTATATGTATGTAAAACTATGCAGACTTAGTAGAACCATCACAATACTAAACAGCTGCTTTTCAAGCTAATACTTCATGTCATTTACGATGTAAAAAATAAAGATATAAATTTACCAGCTGGAACTAACAGCTAAAAATAGTTTTTAAATACAAGCATTAATAATTAGGAACAATATATGTATATATTATACACGAATTAAATATAAATGTATTGTTAAAACTTGACAACTTTAAAAAAACCCTAAATAATTAAAAGGTACACGCTTTGTCACTCTTAAAATTACTCATTGCACTCAATTTAAATTCTTTTAATCTAAACATCACAGATTGGCACTAAATACATAAATAATTACAAAAATACGTTACAACTCTATTTAAATAGGAACTACCTACAATGAGATTAATTTTATGTAGGCAGCAAAAATAGAAAATACATTAAAAATAAATTACAGTTTAAGTATGGTAAGTCGCTGTATACGCATGGACTGGCTAATCAATTTAAACAATCACATTACAATCAGTTACTTTATACAAAGCAAGAAAAAAAATCAACGACTTTATCAGGCATGTTCCATATAAATAAATAGAGTTATTATGTCCCAAATCCCAGATACCTTTCTTGTGTCAGTACTAAATTAAATGGCCAAATTATCGTCTTTCTTGCAAGGATGTTTAATAGTTATGTACGGCACACCCAACTCAAAATCGTTAATCGGCCAATACCGCAACTGGGGCTTTTGTTCCGGCCTCTCTTCGGATACATTGAAATACGCAAATAGCACAAGGGCTGTATAACTGGCAATGAATATTAGTATGTGCCAAGCGCCATGCATGTATGGGAAGTCGATATAGAGCCACGCATCGCAGAACATTCGGTCGATGATCCAACAGAACATGGCGAGGAGGCTGACGGCAACACAACGTAAGCCGAGGCGGTAAACACGCGCGCATTTTACTCTGGAACGATTGAGAAAATTAGGAGTGTCGTATTTTTTTTAATATATTTTTCAAAAGGCCCAAGAAATTTTAAAAGTAGTTAACGTTGCGTCAAGTTGTTCAATACTTCTTTCATAAATCAGTCTTTCGTATTCAGTTGTTTAAACCTGTAGCATGTTTATTGTATTTAACAATGTTTATGTAGGACATGACCTGACACAACGCCGATTCCCTGTTCCCATTGGCCATTAAAGACGGGGTTGTGGTCAAATGTTTGTCTATTGATTATAAAAAAAAATTTGTATAGACTGCAAATAAATAGCTGTTAATACATAGTTACAAAACGTTGCATAGCTTAAAATGTATCTGTTTATTGCACGCATAAATTAAATAAAAAACGTCTTTGTTTCTAAATAGATAAAGCAACAATTAATCGCCTTATTTTTAATGAACAAAGTTTATACACGCACACATTCATTCTTAATCGGTTTAGTTCTAGCACTCGTGTATTGCTACACGCAACTTAGTATTATATCATTACTATCATGAAAATGTAGGGTAATTTCGAAAATTATGATTTCAAGTTTGTGAATTCATTAATTTAACAATATAATTAAACATCGTCGATAAAAACATAACAGGTGAAATATTAAAAGCATCAATTTTCATAAAATTGTTTTGAATTACTTGCTATTGAATAACCATGGTGGTTACCATGATGTCTTAAAGCAGTATTAATTCCAATGTGGAATAATAACAGAGCTAGCGCCATCACTTTCCTACACTGCACTGGAAGTAATACTGCTTCAAGACATCATGGTAACATCGGTAACCCTCAAAACATTTTGTTGTATAGAAAAACACTAACCTTTTTAACTCTTTACATAAGAATCCCAGGGAAGGTAACGCTAGGGTCATTAGAGCAAAGGCGTTTGCTTTCGGGTGCATCACAAGAAATCCCGTCGACAACACAGAGAAAATGCTAGAATAGAATGCTAGCACTCTCCTGAAAATAAATAACATTTTTGTATATAAATAAAATGCCTGAATGCCCTTAAAATAATACAATTTTATCCCTCACATAAATGCAAACAATGGAAAGTTTTTTCTCTTACATTTCACACCATTGTGGATGTAAACTGTATACATGTACAGTGTACAATACAAATTACAATACATCAGTATTTAAATTTTAAAATATTTTCGAACTAATCTCAATGAATGTTGTTTGCAGCGGCGGCCTTACCCATTGCGAGGCTCCGGGCGGCAGGCCCTTTGCGAGGCCCTTTGCTCTTCGTGAAATGTATGTGATGCCAAAGTAGGTCTGGTTGTTTGGTTTAGGTATTTGTCATATTTGAGGAGAAATGATAAAGTTATACAAATGAATAAAATTTGAGTTTTAAAATAGATATTTATATATTTATACATAGAAAGATTTACCAAATTAACAAATACAGAGATGATAAATTTTAAAATTGATGTTTGCGGCTTTTCCTAAGGCTAAAATCTTTAATTAAAGCACAATAATCCAACGAATGAGCTACGTCATTTTCGACGATTTGATATATCGCTTAGTTGGTATTTAACGGCCTTCACCGATGCTACCCTGCATTCCCATCTAGTTTCAGAAAGTGGTTTCAGCGATAACGATTTGACATGAGCATTTAAAATAGCCCACCTCTGACTTGAGCCGGCAAACAGAGTGTACAACCTTTGTAGCAAACCAAAAAAAGATTTTGCTTGGACACAAGACGATGCTGCATCTCCTAGGATGAGATTCCAGCTATGACTCCCACATGGTAAAAAATAAGCAAGTGGATTAATTTCAAGAATACGTTTTTGAACACCACTTTTTTCACCGCGCATATTCGCACCATTATCATATCCTTGGCCTCTGCAGTTTTGCAATGATATACCTAACTGTTCTAATTCTGTGATTATATAATTAGTCAAACTCTCAGCTGTGGTTTTTTCAGCGGCTAAGAAACCAATAAAATGTTCTTCAATTTCAGCTGTATTTATATTAAAAAATCTTATAATAATTTAAAGTTGCTCAACACGAGAAACGTCGCGAGTACAATCAAGAATAATCGAGTAATATTTATTTTTTATTATTTTTTCAACAATTTAAGTCTTTACGTGACTATTGCCATTAATTGTATGAGCTCATTTTGAATATTTTTTCCGATGTAGTGGTCATTAATCGTCTTATCCTTAGTTAGACTAACATATTTCTGTAATATTGTATATATAGTAATTTTTTGAAAAATAAGGTCATAAAGAAGTTTCACTTCTTACGTGTGTACTCTAGTACACGCACATTTTCATTTTTTTAAATTTGCTTGGGTGGGTTGTTGCGCGAGGCCCCTGCAAGAGCGAGGCCCCGGGCGATTGCCCTGTTCGCCACCCCCTAAGGCCGCCGCTGTTTGTTTGTGAATATTGTATCATAATGGGACGTATAATTTATAAAATAAATGTATCCATGTCCAAAAGTTTTTATACATATTTTGTATTATTATTACAACCCCGCGTTATGTGCTAAGTGTGCTGTTAACAGTTTCATTATTAATAAATATTAAAAAAAGACACATTGTCATCTCAACTAATTTTCCGGTTTAGATTCAACCATTTCTAAAACGAAAGTAATAGAAGTTAATTTTACCGCTTGTTTATAAAGTGAAAACAGATATTATGTCAGTTTAATTTTACTGCTTACAAGATTAGGTGCTCTTAACCTATTCCGACGGGTATAAACCGCAAAACGTATTAAGACTAAGCCACAATGTTTTAAAGTAGGTCATTTTGTAACCCAGTATACAACGTTAGCAACTTGCCAACTAATATTAGGTAATGGATGCAATTTATATGATTTAATTAAGTGGCATCATACGGGTGAAATATTCTTGGTATTCTAACTACAAATTACAATATTGTATTATTATGATGAGTTAACCGAAGTACATTAGACACAGGTCGTTAATTTTTTTTTAACTACATAATTCATTCATTAAACCAATAGGTACCTACCTAGTTACCTATTGGTTTGTACTTTAACTACGTTCGGACGTTTCTTGCTTATTCTTTTATAAAAAACCGGCCAAGTGCGAGTCGGGCTCGCGCACAAAGGGTTCCGTAGCAGCAAATATAATAAATTACAGTTAAATCAACCTATCTCAAAAACTATAAGAGATACTTTGATCAAACCAAAAATCGTTGAAAGAGTTAATTAGCATGCATCACCTCTATTTTTTTTAGAATTTTATACCCCGTAGTTATAAAAATAGAGGGGGGGGGACATACTTTTTACGACTTTGAGAGCTGATATCTCAAAAACCGTTCACTTTAAGAAAAATGTTTTTTAGAAAACTTTATATCATTTTAAAAGACCTTTCCATTGATACCCCACACGGGTATGTACATCGAAAAAAAAAATTTCATCCCTCAGTTACATGTATGGGGGGCCCCACCCCCAATTCTTTTTTTTACTATTTAGTGTCATATTTTTGTAGCGGTTCATACAACACATATTCCCATCAAATTTCATCACTGTAGTACTTATAGTTTCCGAGTAAATCGGCTGTGACAGACGGACAGACGGACAGACGGACAGACGGACATGACGAAACTATAAGGGTTCCGTTTTTGCCATTTTGGCTACGGAACCCTAAAAAGGTTTCATTACATTTAAGCCGGTATTACAATTGAATACTTATTTCTACTAACAATGTAAGTATAAAACGCAATTCTAAGTAAAAGAAAAAACATTCTATGGGGCCTTGATTATTATCACTCGTGAGTCGTGACGTACATTCACTTACATAAAATAATTATGTAGGTACTTTTAAAAAAAATTGTTCGATAAACTCGCAAAATCAATGAGGTATTTTAGTATTCAAATGATTTTTTGGTTCAATAACAAATATTTTATTCCTACGCAGTACAGAAAAATATAAATATTTGAGAAGTTAGGTACTTTTCAGTGACAAAACATGGAGGAAGAATGAAATAAAACAAAATAAAATTAATTCTTTAAAATCTGAATCAAATATATAAGTAGACATTTATTTTGTTAAGGAAAATTTTATTGTTTTGTCATTCTTCATTCCATTCATCTTTATTCCACGATAGTGTACCTATACCCGGCGCATCGAATGATGATCCCTATGACACTGACAATTATTCTCAAGAGACAAACTTGTAATGGCGTCACCATTAAATTAGAAACGTATTGGAAGCGTCTAAAAATGGCATTTATTATTTTTTACGTAGCTTTTTGCCATAACAATGATATTCTGTTGGAATTATAACAATTCTTAACATTTACGAGAAATTATATCAATCTGACTTTACGTTTACGTCCTACAAAATTTACATCGTTGGCATTTATCGACTAGTGCGGAAAGTATCGATAAACAAATTTCGATAATGGAAACGAGATCACATTTTTTCCATGCTTAAGCTTCAGTTCATTCACTATTGAATGGAACAGAAGTTCGCAGCATAATTAATTAATTAATTACCGTTCGCGTTAATTTACTTACCTATGATAATATAAGTTTTTTAGACAAATTAAATGGGGGCTTCCATTTTCACGATAAAATAATATACACTGTGTTAAACGGGTTAAAAATTACGTGAAAATGATAAGGCGCATTTTTATGTTTTGGAAAACTTTCGTTTTACTTTAACCTACTTAATCTATGCAAAAAACTTAAATTAATACAACAACAACAATATAAAAGACGTTAAAAATTCATTTTATAATATTTATAAAAACATGTTTACCGACGTGGATGAATGCAAACCACGCCTTTGCCTATAAAATAGTAAAGTATCGACACGACCCATCATACGAGCAATCACTAAGACGAACTGTCATAGGGATCATCATTCGCCGCGCCGGGTATACCTTAACAAGGAACTTTAAATTATTTAATAAATTTTATTTCATAATTTGCTGAATTACGGTTATAAGTAACACAAATAAATGGTAAGATCGTAAATGTAAACATGGTCATTCTTCATGATAACAAAGTTTTTTTTTTCAAGGTTAATCCACAATGAAACGCGTCTATTACGACTCAATATCGTATCAAACATGTTGTTTTAAATAATAATAAGTAGATTAATTAGAATTTAGTTCAGGGAAATATCCTCAAACCTCATCTTGATATGTTTGCGAAGATTTCCCTAAAATTTAGGGAAATCTTCTAGGCTCTCTTTTTTAACTTTTTCCCGATTATATAATACTAGCTTTCCACCCGCGGCATCGCCCGCGCAATCAAAGAAAAACCCGCATAGATCCCGAAGGATTTCTAAGATAAAACCTATCCTATGTCCTTTCTCGGGTATCAAAATATCTCTATACCAAATTTCATGCAAATTGGTTCAGTAGTTAAGGCGTGATTGAGTAACAGACAGACAGACAGAGTTACTTTCGCATTTATAATATTAGTATGGATGTTAGGAGAATGACGACGTCACTTCCCGCCACGCAAACATCGGATTCAATATGTCCTTTTATGTGCACCCAATGCATAATATAATTGAAAAAAAAGTTAATCATGAGACATATTGTAATATTGATTCGTGATTTCGTAATAGTGATTCGTGGTCCCTGCTACCACATTAGCCATGTAATGAAATTAATTTTTTTAAATATTATTAAATGCTAAATTGTGTCATTTAATAAGTTCATAAATATCGGAGCGTCAAGCAACAAATTCCTTTATTGTAATCGATGTGAAAAAGTGAAATCGATTTCAATAGGGGAAATTTTTTGTGTGTTACATCATAATTATAATTGGGTAAACCCTTAGGTAAACCAAACGGTCTATTTATTTAAATTCTGGCGTAGCGCCTGCTATGTTTTTGGGCTCTTTACTCTTTAGGTCCAGATCCAGATTTGATTCGAACTCGAGTTACCTTTCTTGAAGTATTTATTTGTTATTACCTAGATAAAATACATTTGAGATATTATAACTATCACCACAGATGTAAGTCGTTGTAGAAGCTAGTCTATCACGTTCGTTTATTCGGCTATTACCAATTCTTCTCACGCTTGGCATCAAAGGCCGTACAGAATGACCATATCTTATCAGCCACGCGCCTCATTGTAGGCCATTACCCAATTCAAAGGACGTCAAATCAAATGGCTCATGTTATTCTATCACAGTACATTTGCACTCAACGTACTTAGAGCTCTTTATCGTGATAAGAATACGCCCTCGTAGTACCTACTCACTTTGTTTACGACAAACCCTTGTTTCTTTCGAGCTTGTAATTGTGCGAATGTTTGATATTTCTGTACTACTTATTCTACTCTTCTTAGAAACAGATGCTACTATGATATGATTACTGTCTACTTAGGTATAATATTATAGGTAATTATTAAGTATGCGAAAATAAAAGGAAATCGTGGAGTATGGATGGATTACGATTAAGTTATTAAAATCATTTTAATTAATTATTATAAATACTAAGTACTATATTCAAGCGTAATTGTGTTAACCTTGAACATTTAATATCCGTTACCTTCTTACTTAGTGTTAAATTTTCCATAAATATTTCAAATTATTATGAAGATTAAATCCATATCGAAACAAAATTCATATTTTTAATTATTAAACTACTTTCGTAATTAAGTCTTCTAAATAATAATTACGTGACATATTTTGTTCTACAAGATTGTAACTTCATCGAGCGAGAGAATTTAAGATATACAAGTATGTATACTTAATGTCAGATACATATTTCATTGTTATTTAACCTTTGCACGTGTTATTTCAACGGTTCAAAGCTTTTACATGTTGGGTTGATTCATGCAGCGCGCATAAAGAATCGTTCATCAGAATTATTTAACACATTATCATTGTATTCTATGATCATATAATATTATATAAAGCAACATTATGTAACTTTAAACAGAGATTTGATTTTTTATTTTAATAATCTTTAAAAAAGAATCAGCGACATTCCTGGGGTAGGAGGTACCCTAATCTAATCGTAAAATAGGACCAAAAAATTTCCTATGAAATCACGTCAATCGGTTTATCGATTAACAAAATACACGGATATATATTATGTTACCGATATAATATGTTGCCGATATCAAATAAGTAATAGTCTGTTTGTATACCAAAAAAAAACTCATCAATATTCGCCCAGTATATTTTGCGTTAAACCACAGAATACATAATAGTAGCTAAACGCTACAGAACGGACACTCTCCGCCTCCCGTCAAAATTAAACTTACCTCACCCCCGCGCGATCAGACATAAAATGGGCCATATTTTTCTGCAAGGACGATACGCAACGAAGATTGACAACATTAATCAAATTGACTTAAAGTAATTTTATTATTTTGGATTTGTGATTATCGTTTTTCGTAGAAAATGGTTAGATATTGTGCTGTTTACGGATGAATTTCATCAGAAAAACGCGAATTTTTTTTTACGCTAGTCACAAATGTGCCAACCATAAAGCGTTAACACACACATTTGCAGTCTCTACAGTGTGACTGTCAAAACGATCATTTTGTATGGAGTGTCCGGGGTGTGGTTAAACCCCGACAACAGACAGTTTTATTATACGAATTAGTTATGATAAGTAGATATAGTTACGATAACGTAGTTTTCGAAGATATCATATTTCGACTAAAGGAACGTAATTTATTAAGATGCGTGTAGCTGAGGCCCAATATCCAAAAGGACATGATAGAATGGTTTTAAAAATTGTGTTGTTGTTATTATTTATTGGGGCCACTAATGTCTTGAAGTCATGAAGAATGTTTAAAATCTTATACTTAGCTTAACTGTCAAAACAGGTCTAAAGTAAAATTTCAAAACTAAAAGAAATTTATTAAATTTATTTCCTAAACTGTATAAATCAATTGATGTTTGTAAAACATTACTTAAATAAGAGTAGTACTCATACCATGGTGTGCTAATTATAATTCGTAATTACGTGATTAATAAAAAAAAGATTAAAGTGAAAATATTATGTTAAGTAAATATAATATTACTTAACATAATATATAATAATATATTTACTTAACATAATATTTTCACTTTAAACAACTCACCTGTTGCCACCTAAAAATTTTGGGAAATATCGCTTCGGTAAAAACATTGCAAATGCAGCCATGAACACCCATAATATTGCAAGTTCATCCAGCAATTGTCCTAAAACAACATAATAATTAATATGAAGAAATATAAATACAAAGTTAAAATACATAATAATTAATAATAAGAAGAAAAAAAGCACAGAATTCAACAGGTTCAATGTTCAGAAAACTGGTTTGTGTTTTATGAAAAAAAAGGTCCAAGGATTTTGACCCTTTATGATTAAAAATAGGAGGAAAATACCCTCATAGGAGGCCCGTGTCCCAGCAGTGGGAATGTATATGGGCTGATGATGATGATGATGATGATTAAAAATATGAGTATTGTCAAACTGCACATGGTTTAAATTTTAATAATTAAGTAAAACTTGATACTTACCCACTAAACTTAGAGTTGCATGGAAATATGCTGAACTTATTCCAACAACCATCAATAGCACCCACAAAATATTAATAGCTGGATTGAAAAATTTAGCATATCCTTGGAAAAGGTGTATCAATACTGGCGGAAATAAAAAGAACAGTACATTGCTAACCTGAAATTAAAACATTTATTTAATTATGTTAATAAATTATTGTATTTTTTATCGTACCACAGATTGAATTATTCATAATAAACAAGTTCTACGTCAAAACACGAGCATATAAGGTTTTGAGCTCAAATATAAATACGGCGCATTAAAATAAACTCAGGCCCATAAGCCAAAAAAAAGTTAAAAATAAACATACCGTATTAACAAATTCTGCTATCATAGGTGTAATGGAATAATTCGATTCACACCAATCCACAGGTGAGCTGCCACGTTCCAAATGCGACCACATCTTGGAAATATATTCTTTGTTTTAAAACTCGCTGTTGTAAAAAATAAAATAATGTAACTTAGCGTAACCGTACTCGATGTAAAGGGTATTGAACTTGATTGTTGTGTTGAAAAAACAATGTAATTCAGAAGCAAAAAGCGCACCTTTAAGTCTGAAATTTCGCCAATAACAAATTTTAACAGACAAATTCACTGGAAATACTACGTGCAGACGTATCCACATACAATTATTGAATGAATCGCGCAGAAATTACAATGAATCATTGACTATAACATCGTGTTTGTATTTTGATACGAACCTTTCAATTTATCAACAACAAAGTGACGTTGACATTGCGTTGACTTTTCGCAACAAGTGACAAAATATGACACGAGATATGACATCACTATGACATCGTTGAGGCCGACATAGTATTGCCAACATAAAATTATATCCTTTGCTCTATTTATTTTATCATAAGATCTAAAAGTTTACATAATCGATTTTGCAGACGTCTTGTTTTATCTCGATGAAATTAATTTTAAAGGAATGCAAGTTATTCAAGCTGAGGGGGTTCGCAATGGATTAGCAATAAGTTTTCTCAAAAAATTTACCATGCAGCTATTTAATTTTTACACACAATCATTATCTAGAAGTTATTCAAGCTGTCTTTATTAGAAACATAGTATACCTAACTATTAACTTAACATGTAATGCAATAAAATATAGGAGATATTTAAAACAATTATCCATAAATTAAGAAAATGCAATTGCCTACATCTTCTCCATGGCCAAACAGATTCGTTTTATTTAATACAAACACACCAAATTTCTCGTACAATGTACTCAAATATTACTAGAAAATAAGTTTTTCATATACTACTATACTATAATACATGATTCTTAACTAAGTAATTTATTACTTAGTTAAGAATCATGTATTATGCTAGTACATCCGGTAAAACTTCTGGTCAGTACTTATTAAAATATGTAGATATTAACTATTAATTGATTTTATTAGAGCTATTTGCAAAGAGATTTGAGAGCATGATCAAATTCTAGATTCCGAATAATATTTGTTACTTTATTCCATCATCTCGTTTAATTGTTTGTATTTATCGGAAGTTGATGCAGTTCTAACAAAACGATTATAATTTTTAGTTCACTCTGACACAGAAGGCATAGAATTCACTGATTTCTGGAGTAACATTAGTATCGACAAAGAAGTTTTAAGAGGTGTTAAACTGAGAGAAGTGAAACCAACAAAGTCTCTAATGAAAGAACATGTGCCTATAGACGTTAATTTCGATATTAAAACAACGTCCGTCAAAAAGCTTTACCGGAAGTAATTTAACACTTTGTATTAATTTTCTATAGAAACCATGTAGAGGCGATTGGCTGATAATAACCCTAAAAATCATAAATATCGCTAGTGTAGAATAATTAGGGTCTACCAAAATATCAATAAATTTTTGCGTTAAAATGCATCGCTTTTTCAACAGCCATCAAAACGCAGAGCAACACCTTCAACATCAATCTAGCTAAAGAGATAATAGGCTTTGTCATCAATTTCCTTTTGACGAGAACTTGATTGATTGATTTATTCTATATTTCAGAAAGGCTGAAACCAAATCCGCTCTCCGAAATAATCGTAGCCTTCTATCGTGTTGTAACTCATTTCGTTCCTCAACGCTTCCACGAAGTCATGGCACTCACCGCAAACGCAACAAATATAACAGCAAGAGCAATAAAAACAAAAATAGGTGTCCTATGAGAATAGCTGAACTTGCTGCTCCTTCAAAACGTCATTGT